>NC_040035.1:48738857-49038931 GCF_003713205.1 Coffea eugenioides | reverse complement strand
AGGGCAGTGGTTGGCAAGTTTCGACATGCGTGGATCGAAGGGAGGATTGAGAACGCGGAGGAGCTGGTGGAGAGGATAGCGGAGATATTTGTCAAAGTTTTTGTCAATGGTGGGAAAGAGGAAGGTTCAATTCACGGGGAGTTTATGCCTGTTGGAGCTGACGGGAGGGTTGTGCTCTCGTTCAATTTGTTGAATGCCGATCCGCGTGATTGGGTTTATGATTGGTATGATGTTCTGCCTGTGTTGGTGTCCTTGTGTTTATCTACTTACTAGTACTTTATTTGTCAAACAAATGGTGCTTCTTTGCTTTCTTTGGTTGCCGTTGCCCTCGTACTTTTTCTTTATAGTGGCTGTATGAGGAATGCCCAAAGGTTCATGTTTTAGCTATTCTGCTTCTCCTTATGTCTGAACTGAATTTTACTGGCATTTTCCTCTATGCTGAGAACTTGCCTTGCCAATGGCAGAGTTCCAACTAGAATTGTTAATTGTCACATCGACCGAAAGTCTTAAGCTGTACGAACATTGAATGACTGCATGTTCAATGTGGTTGCAGGGATTTTCAGAGTATAGAAGAGATTCTATTGGCTCCAATTGTTGAGGCTTTGAGACCTCTGGCAGACGTTGGTGTGGAAAGTCAGGTAATGATACCATATCCTATAGTGATGTGTCCACTCCTTTTGAAAACTTTGTGGTGCGTTGTTTTTAGGTTCTTTTGAAAGATTCAGGTTAGTAACTGATGTTTCTGTAAATGTTTGGCGTCACTGGCTGTACATGCAGGTTTTATATCATACTCCTAAGTCCTCTTTTTCTTATTGGGATGAGAAGCTGACCAGCCATGTCTTCAGCACTAAAGATCTTCCTTTCTTTGTATGTTCACTTAATTCCTTCTATGGTGTGCACTCTTATGTTTGGGGAAGAAAATTTCCATGCACATGTACTCTATCTGCATGTAGACAGGTTTATGTGTCTGTTTTCTTACTGTATATGTGTTCCTTTGTTGCCTTTTCTTCTCTCTGTTATTTGAGCTATATGGCACTTTGATTTTCTTATTCTTGTTTCATTTGCTATTGTCTGCAGTGCCTTCTATTCTTCTGGACTGTTCTTGAGTAATTCGGTTTTTGATAGGTTAATTCCAATGAGTGGCACCTGGATACATCAACTGCAGCTGGAGGACGGTCTAAAGTTCTGCAGTTTGTGGTGTATATTCTTTAACTCATTATCATTTGTCCTAGATAGTTCCCAGAAAATTAGGGGGGTTTTCTTCATATTTATGGGTCATGTGACATGAATGTCAATGAGATATCTTAACCCAACAGACTACATGAACCTAAAGAACTCAAAATATACTTTTCCAACAATAAAGCTTTTTTGTTCTTTGTGGATATAAAGGTGATAAAGCACATTGCAACTGTAGCACAACAAGGGAATTGAATTATATAGAAGTGTCATGAGAATGAAGCATGCATAAGAAAAAAGAATGGTGAAAATTTTTGCGTGAAGTCTAGTTCTTTGATACTGATTTCTTTAACTTCTGGTTTTTAGTTTGCCTAAGTGCAATAAGTTTGTCAATGAATTTGAGTGAGTGAATAATATCTAATATGACTAGTGCTATTATAGGAGTTGGTTGTGTTTGTTAAGGTTTATTTTCTTTAGAAATGATTGCATTGCTACACCTGGTTTCAATCCTCTTATCTGTTATTGCAAACCATCTAATGTCCATAATAACTAATTTCCATGTAATGGCAGATACATACCATCTTCAAGAGAGTGTCCGCTTTTCTTGCAGCTACCCAATGGAGAGCTTTCCTTGACAAATGGCTTTATATCTCCAGTGAGTTGCATACTTAATGTTACAACTAGAGATCTATTTCTCTCATTCTTCTCATAACTGTTGTATCCTCTAATGGGCTTTTTTGCTGTGCAACAGATGTGGGGAGGTGTTGTTGTTTGGAATCCCCCTGCTTGTTTGAATATTTCTGAAAGTACTCATCCTCTTAGGCATACGATGTCCCTCAAGGTCAGTATACTGTTAGCTTTGATGTAAAGACTATAAAATACTTATTTAGAACTAAACTCATCTTGAGGACTTGTAGTCTCTAGTGCCTAATTGCACCAACATTAATATCGGTAGGTGCAAGTCATTGGTATACTCAAGTCATTAGCTAGATTGAACTGAGTCCCTGGGCAGACTTGCATTTAGAAAAATAGAGATTATTCAAGTATGCAAACCTGGTTTATCAAACTTTGCTTATTAACCTATCTTTTGTGAACTAGGACATGAAGAAGGTTTTTGAAATTTTCACTGGGCAGCTGCGACAGCTATTTGGTCTGAAGTCTGACAGCATGGTCACTAGTGCATCAGGCATGTCAATACTTTTAGCCAGTGAAAGAGGCTTTGCAAAGTGGTGAGATACTTGCCTGGTACAATGGTTAAGTGGGAAGTGAACTAGAGAAAGGTTTATGTTTGCCTTTTGAGTGCCCCAGTCAAGATTGAGCCTCCCCTATAGTGTAAAATTCGGCAGTCTGCTTGTAACTGCTCAATTGACTGAAATAATGGCAAACTTCCTAGTGGTGTTATGTATAACAAAGGGTCAAATTAAAATGTCATTAAAGGTTGTATTTTGTCTGCTTGGCTTAGAGATGCATTATTGACCATGCATACTGATACTGCAATTGCAGGTTTTGGTTCTGAAATCATTAACACATTGGCTCTCCTTTTCACGTTAACAGACGTGTGAAATTGTGATTTTTTCCCTAATATTCATTGTGTGTTCTGCTTTTATTCCACTGTTAAGCAAAGTTTTACTCTTTAGCTTTCTGGTTAATGGATTGTTCAGTTCACTTTATTTGCTAAAGAGTGCAATTACTTTATGCGTTAGGGAACGTGACGTGTTGTCACGGCAACATACATGCTTTAATCTTCTCCAATGTGGTACGACCCTTGGATCGCTTTCTCGTTTGGTGCGTTATCTTCTCTTTATATCCTTCCTCCTTACACTTAAAAAAGTTTCTAGATTTGATACATTCCCTGTTTAGGTACAATCCCTTCCAAGGATGATCATCATGGATGAGATTGGGAAACAGGTTAGTTAACAAATGCTTCTTTGATTGGTACCCTTGGGTTATTCTCTTTTAAGCCGTCTGAACAAAACATAGATGTAAATTATCTCAAGCTCCCTCTAGCCTTGCTTGTCTTTTTAATCAAGCTGGTAAACCAATATGCATGCATGTCTTGATTTTTCTCGACGTCTATTGTTTTAGCTGTAGAACATTTTAAATCATTTGCTGATAAGTTTTACTGCTCTAAACCTGGAACAGGTTAAGTTTTCTCTGGAAGCTGCAAAGCTAACTCTGACGAATGCTTCTCTTGGAATTTATGATGCCTCTGCTGGTAAGATGTTCCAACTTGGTTCTTAGTACTGGATTAATTCTCCTTCTGTTGCATTGTAGCAGAAACCTAATATATAGTCTATTCAATTTCGTGTCAGTGTCCTCAAGACAAGCAAGATCCTTGGCAGAGGATGCTTTCTATCATCCATCTATGATGTCTGTGAGCTACTACTCGTTTGAGCACTGTTTTGCTGTCTATTCAGTATGTTCCAGACCACTTTTAACATGTTTATCTTGCTTCTTGGACAGATGAAATGATAAAGTTTGCAGATTAAAACTTCATGAGGACTTGCATAACATAATCAAATCCTCCTGGTGTTGCATTGCATAGGAATTCTCACTGTAGTTTAGTTAGAATATGTTATGCACGATCTGCTTGCAATTTAACTAGTGCTTTGAGCGCCATTGTTGCTATCCACAGACAACTGCATATGAGAAATTTTTCTGATGATTTGCTCCATCTACTTTTCAGCCATTCTTTCTTCCAGTTTCGCTCCACGTGCTTCTTGCAGTTCTTAGAGAATGGAAAAGATACAAGCAAGAACAGAAAAAATATCTTGCCTGGAAAAACAAAGGCATTTGAAGTTGTTCTCATCAGCTCAATGCATGACTATGGTATGGGCCAAAGAGTTTCGGTCGTGAACTGACAACATGCACGATTTCATAGGGATCCCTCCCTTGCGCCCAAAAGCCTCTAGCTGCATTTTGGAAAGGTGTAACAGCTAGATGATACTCGATGAAATTGAGAGCAATCTTTTACAGGCAAATCCAAGTAGACTTGCGTTAGCCTTAGATTTTCCTGACAAAATTTTTGTATAAACTAACAACAATTGATTATGTATAAATGATTGAATTTGTTTCTTGTTGCTGTTGGCAGTGGCTTTTCAAGTGCATAGTTTGATTATAATGGTTGAACTCTTGCCTTCACTATGGTTTTTGAAGTATCCTTTTGCTATTGACTATGCGGATCTTTTTCAATCCGTTACGTATTTTGACAAGATGTAATTTTGGCACCGGCCCTTAATTTGGGAGTTTGGGAGGGTATGCTGGAAAATTTCGAAAGACGTCATATGGTTTGGTGATTTAAGGAAGAAAAGTAAAGATGTTGGTTTTAGGACACGGGTGTCTTTTTGCTATTTCTCTTTCACCACTTTTGGGGACGAATTGGCATTCTGAAAATTTCAAGTGGCTACTTCAAGCTCTCTGATTTCCAATTTGGAAATAACTTCCAAAGGTGACATCATAGGTGATATGTAGTTCTGAAATATCCTCGTACTTCTCTATTTTTCTCCCCAATCTTTCCTGCCAAATAACTCCAAATGGATGGATTTCTCCTCCGTTGACTTTCCTTATTCTTATCGGAGACTCCGACTCCCCAGCGCAGGTAACCGCAAAAGGAACGGTTACACACCTAGTATTCGTACTTCTTTAAAATTCACCTACAAACGGAAGTCTAGCTTCAAATGCTGTTGCGGATAAGCTGCAGGTTTGCTTGGTTAAGTGCAATAGACGAGCATCCTGACAAAGGAACAAAACAGTTTTGTCCTGGCAGTTTGTACCTAAGTACCGGTCGCGCACATAAACTGAAGCTAATGCCGACAGTTTTCAGTTCAAACAGCCTTTTCGTTCACTTTATATTTCCTATTGTATACCTACGAGAAAGGAAAATTTAAGGGATACAGTATCCGGATTGATGCAGTAACCATCCAAAACATGAATCAAATACTTGAAAGAATTAGCTATCTCAGACAACATTCAGTATTTATCCTTCAATTAGCCCACTCCTACAACCTTCTGGAAAGCATATCTTTTTGACATTGTTTGCAAGTAACTAATAACATCAGAGCTTGAATGAAGGGCACAATAAAAGCACCAAGCCACAAGTTCACAAACAGATCCCGCTTTGTTTTTCAAGATCCTTCCATCATTTGGCAATAATGATGAGCTCGTTAAGGTCGCTTCCAGCTAGACTCTGTAATTTTCCCACAAAAAGTAAAGTGCAGCCTCCATCGACTAAAACAAGCCTGCAAATCTTTAGGGATGGTCAACTAATCAACACGATCCAAGCAAGCAAACAAGGAAACCACTGCTAGATAAGCTAAACTTTAGACTCCAATGCTAGCAGTATTTTCTTCCTTGGACCCTGAAAACACAGATAGATTGATTAAGTAGACAATTCAGAGGTTTCAAAGGCAGATAGGCGGCTAACACGATAAACAAAGCTGATCCTTTTATGTTCTGTCATCACAACTCCTTACCAATTCACTAAGCACCAAATTGCCTCAAACCAGTGATTACACAAGCAAACCTATTTGCTTCCTTCCACCCCCCTCCCTCCAAAAAAGAAAAAAACCTGTAATGTGGGCTGTGCATAAATTGAAACAGCACAGTGTATATGTCATGGGAGATCAAAACTAAAGGCCTTTAAAACAGCAGGCTAAGAGCTTATATTTCATGGCAACCAACCTGACCATTAAGGATCTCAGGTTCAAATTTCAGATTCACTAACAAAAGGTTTTAAGCCTCTGGTACCTATCTTGTGCTTCTTTTCCATGAACAGTCACCCTATAGTTTGTATTCTGACCAGCCAATAGCAAAACAGCAAAATTTTGCATATGGATGTAATAAGTTCCTAATAAACACCTAATCACAACCCCAGAAGAATCAATAATGATAAACCTTGATCTGAACTTCGAAGGGACTCGATAACTTACCATTGGTATTCCCATTGCCTTGAGATCTTCGTCAGTCATGTGCAAAAGGGCAGTCATATCAACCTGAAAAAGTAGGCAGGTGGTAATTTCCTGAAGGTAAAGCTGTTGAAAACAAAACTAATAGTTAAGTACATTACAATACATACTTCCTCAGCTTGAAATGAAATGGAGTATTTTTCAAGGCCCAGCGATTGCAGAAAGCTATCCACTGATTCTACCTGAAACAAAAAAATATCAGGCATAAAAACCAGTCATGGGAGATATGGCAACATAAGATATTTGACAGTATACAAGTATTCCTCCTCTTCTTCTCTCTTGGATAACAACATTCAAATAAACCATGCACACGCATTTCACATGATGGATAGGGAAGATAGAAGTAAAACGGGGCAACTATATCAAGGGCAATAGTTAACAGATGATGAAGAATGAACTCCAACTAGGAAAATGTACATCACTTGCATGGGCACCCCTGGACACCTTATCGTCACCTCAACATCATATGCATTTAGGACGTCCATCCTAATAACTATGTGCACACAGAGCATGAATAAATCTATGACAAAAGCGACGGGAACTGAACTGAACTAACATGAATAAATCCTAATTTATATTCTTGCCTTCTGATTTTTTTTCTTAGAAACTGAACTGGCAGCTGCTTTTTTCTCTGATGCAACAGGAGCTTCAGCTATGATACTTTTCCTGGCAGGTCTACCGACCTCAGATGCTGGTTTTGGCTTGGGTGGATCAGTGTCCATAGCTTGTGAATAAATTGTACCAGAGAGCTTTTCCCGTAGATCCCTTACACCACCTGGAAGAGACCCTCTTACATTTTGAGTTGCTCGCTGGATACTCTTCTTTTGGAGTTTCAAACGAAGATCTGATGCACCAATTCTGCGATCTATTCATTGATTAATAATAATCAAAATCCTCTAAAAGGTAAGTGCAGAGGAAAACCTGATATACATATACTAAGGTTGAACCCATAAGTGGTCAAACTAACATATACATATACTAAGGTAGAACCCATAAGTAGTCAAACTAACATACTTGAAAACTTAGGTTCGTCATCCTCAAAAAGATCATGTTCCCATTTGTCATCTTCTCTTTGCCTGCAGAAAGCATCATGCGAGAGATTATGAAATGCAAACAAGGCCAGGTTCGGATTCGTCATAATCCATTTTCCTATTATCACATTCTGTATTAAAGAGTAAACCTTCAACACATCCGAGAGGAAAATATGCACTAGGGAGGGAGAAAGATGGTTTGGGAGCAGGGAAGCACCATAACACAAGCTTTTCTTGAATCAAAACTTTAACTGCAGGCGATGTCAAATAGATCAAAATCCAGCATCGACTGTTTCCAATGCCCAGAAAAGGAGTGTTGATGGAAGAAATCCATCATATGTTATTCATATTAGCGCCATGGTTTAGAAAACATCACCAGAACTTAATCCCATTAAAATTCGTCAAAGCACACACACAACTTATAACACCCCAAACTCTAACAATAAGAAGTCTTCACTATCGATCACCCATCAGAAGGTAAATCTGCTGATAAACAATGGATGTCCATTCTAATCAATACAGATGCATATTCCACCTCGTCATCATCTAATTAATTAGTTCAAATGCTGCTCATGAGATGTTTTATGGATATAAAAGAACAAAATCATATAATTCAGTCCCATGATACATCACCATTCATCATCCTGACAACATAGATAGCATGAACTGCAACTAATCCACAAATGCAGTAAACTAACTTCTCAAAACAAATAACAATGATGAATTATCTGGGTGAAACAAAAAGAGTCGGATGGCAACAAAAATAGAAGAGGATGTGGAACCACAAAAGGAAGCTGGATTACGAGAAAAGACATTTTCTGTCATTACAAACCAAGGAAATTGCAATTGTCATGAATAACCTTCAGATACAAAATTGGCTGTCAGTGTATCAGCAGTGGTACTTTCTGTACATTTATAAAGCATAAGGCTAAAAAAAAAAAAAACTGTAGCTCCAATTTGTGTATCAAACACCAAAAAATATTTTCAGCACAAAAATGGTCACCAAGAAATTAGCCCTTCAACAATTAGCAAAGTCTAATTCCAAAAAAAAATTACAATATGTAGTAGTACTACTTTCTGTGAAGCACATAGCGATGCCCGCCACATGATACAGTAAGCTACATAAGAGCCAAAGTTCTCAAATGAAAAACTGGAGCAGCGCCCGAGGACAGGCAACCGAGTAGCTTCCGAACAAACCCAATTTAATAAACAAATGAGAAAAAAATTAAATTCCATGGAAAGCTATCTACCTATAAAATTTTCAATAACTTTCAGAAGTTTCACTCTTGAACTTTTTTTTTTTTTTTTGGAAGCGTTCAACATTTAGTACCGGATTTCCCAGCACAAAGCTTTCCAAAACTTTTTTAATTAGGCAACCAAAAGAAGGAAAAAAATGGATAGCGGGAGGGGAACTAGTTACTGCTTGCAAAACAATTTCAACTCTTAAATCAAATTATTCGGATGGAAAATAAATTCGAAGTGAAAATGCAAGACGGATAACGAATCAACATAGCTGTAATCATATGGAACAATGATAGTACCTAACAAATTTACATACAACAAGAAACCCGAAGCAGGGAGTACCTTTTGCCGGTAATCTGTCTCCGACGAGCGGAATCGCCAGCTGAGTTACCATTAAGGCGATCCTTTACTGACCTCTTGGATGCAGCCTCTACTCGATCAGCATACATATTAATACTGAAACAGCTACAAGCGGCCAAATAACCAAAAACCCTAACCCTAGCCCTAACTTTGATTAAATTTCTTGTATACGATTCACGAACCGGGAAAATGCACTAGACACGGAAGAAGAGCGAGAGCGGGCGGAAAGCGATTCGCAGACAAGTTAAAAGGTACAGAAAAAAACTCGTGCAAATTCAAAGCAGAATTGACTGTTAGTGGTATTATTTAATAAAAGGAGGAGGAATCTTAAACGGGATGGAATGCAAAGGTAAGCAAAAACTTTGTGCAAATTCGGGTTTGGGGCTACTGATGCGTGTATGGGTTCTCGTGTCGCCCGGGAAGCGGATCGGTTTTTTTTCTGAGAGAACAAAATTAATTTGTTTGGATAGTGTATTATTTGAAATATTATTTGGAATAATTACTGTAGCACTTTTTATGATATGATGTATGTGAGATAAAAAGGTGATTGTGAATATAAAAAGGTAGGTTGGGAAATGTGTTTGTGATGCAAGCGAAATATTATTTGGAATAATTTTGGTATCCAAACACTATAAAAAGGTGTTTGGAATAATTATTGGTATCCAAAAAGGTAGGTTGGGAAATGTGTTTGTGATGCAAGCGAAATATTGTTTTGTGTAAAATCTAAAAATTCTTATTTCTGGTATTAATGGAAATTTGAATACCGGTATTATCATTACTAAATTATTATCAATCCTAGGCATATGGTACTCGAACTCATTAGGTAAAAAGATGAAGCAGTTTTTGGGATTAAAGTTACGAGTCCAGTTGGGAGGCCTTGTTTGGACAGCAATTTTTCAAAGAAAATTTGCTACGTTTTCTCTGTGAACATATTTTTCAATCACCTTTTTATGTCAAATATATCAAATCATTACAATAAGTTTTCTACAAAAAATCCAAAAAAATTGCAATCCAAACAAGAATAGTTATTGAATGACTTCTCAATAATTGCAAGTTTGGCACAAACGATTGTAGTTAAGTAGTAGGTTTTTCACTCTGCCTCATAATAAGAACTAAACTTGTTAAACAATTAACGTTCCAAGGCTTTAAACACCCATTTCATGATTCTACTCCCAACCATTTAATAAGTAAAACGAAAGTATTCAGGCGTGTGAGGAAAAAAATGTGGTAAATGGATGGTTAATGAAACCAGTAATTTTTATGTTTTTTTTTGTATTGGAGAGTGTAATTGATCTTTAATGCAACTAGATCTAATGTGGTCTCAAGTATTTATGTTGCTGATAGTTGAAAAAAAGGATGGGACAAAACTAAAGACCTTAGATTCTGTTAAAATAGCTCTTTCTATTTGTATTTTTTTAGGTATGAAATTATTGTTTATGTTTGTGAAGCTCTTTAACAAGCCAAGTAGCAGTAGTATCTTTCCCAGGCTGAAGGCCACCTCAGGAATTGGTGGCTCTCCCTTAAAAACACATTTTCCTAGAGACTTGAGAGCTGGGAACACAATTCAAAATGGTGCTTGACATGGGGGGCCTTGGTTTTGAAGAAGGATTTGATGATGAAGCGGTTGATTCTATCTGGGCTGTGATTATGGAGTGTGTACTTATCATCAAGTTGTACCTTGGTTCTCTTTTTCTTCTGATTGGGGGATGATCAGATCATTGATGCTTTCAGCGATTCGTTAAACGCAAGTGCCACTTTCAATCTTCTTATACAAAAATCCCTTTGCTACAGGTTCTTATATTAAAACGATTTACGTATGTCGTAATATAATGCCATCTCCATTCTGTGTTCCAATAATATCGTAAACAAAGGGGAACCAGGGAAATCAGGCTAAAGCCACATCTTGGTTTGGGTCGAGAGCTATCAGACGAAACAAATCTCTTCCAAGGTTAGAACCAGGATTTGCTTATTCCCCCTGCAGGGAGAATGGGTAAAAGCTTTAAACGAAGATTGTAGCATGAAAGATGGAGATACCAGCAGAGGCTTGACGTCCTGTTACTTGCATAATTGCATGAAAAGAATACTACTTGTATTCTCAACTGCAACAGAAATATTAACTTGACGAAATGTAGTTGCACCTTTCCCCTGCATTCCATTCCTATGTGATGCTTATGGCTGCAAATGCTGTCATCGACTCAGTTTGATTTCTCAAGTCGCGGGATTCAGACAACGCACGGAAGCAAAGAGTAAACCTTCTAAACACCAACTAGTTTTTCTCCAGTCCTTTCTTAATCTTCGTTTATGAGCACTCTACTTTCTACTACAGAATTCAGATTGAGTTCAAACACTTTTGTTTACAACAGTTGGTCATACTTTGTTTACAACTTCGTTACCTGAATTAATCTAACCATGAGTCCATGGCCTTCATCGTGGAGTGAAACGAAACAATATGATCCCTCACTTCCCATGCAAACTTGGAAGAGGCTTAATCACCAGCATCAACACTCCTGCTAACAATGCAACTGAGTTAGACTGAATTAGAACCAGATATTAAGAAATTTCAGATTTCAATCTCCTCTTGAGATTCCACACGACAAAATCCTTTCAATTCTTATTTAGGATCTTGTGGCATTCATTCTGTTTCAGTTTCTAAAGTCGTTGCTTGTATAACGACGTTGGAGCACTTTTACTTTAGGTTATTGTGCACGTGGGATCCTGAGTTACAGTTTTCTTATAACAATCACGAGTCAAGGAGCTATTCTTCATCACTTTCAAGGAAAGAGAATGGGAATATGGCATCCAGTTTAAGAGATAAAAGTGGTTTACAAAAGTTTGGCTTGGTATTTAAGCAATTCTTGATGGCAATCCAATCCAAATGACATTGAAAACCAGAGTGAAAGAAAGGCAAAAATTAAGATATTATGGCTAGATCTCCTTATTCATCATCCCCAAAGAGCTTTCATGCCTGTCCCTGCTCAAGTTACGATCCTGAGAATATAATAAGACTTAAATTACCTTGAAAACAGTCCAAAGTAAGGATTGGTAATAGCAGAGTTCAGAACTGCCCAAGCTTCTGCAAGTGTGGCCATGTCAACTTTGTCTTTGGGTAGGTACAAAAATTCTCCTCCAATTATCTCAAACCCACAGAGTTCGAGAAACTTGACACCTTGTTTAAATTTTCCTACCCTGCTCTGTTATTACAAATAAATTAATCAAGTATACAATACAGTAGATGAAAAAAAAAAAAAACTTTGAATCCTACATTGTTAGTAGATACTCACGGTGCAGAAAAAAGTTTCACAAGAATTGAGTGCTATAATGGTCATACAAATTATGCAGGTGCAAAATTCCAAGGGAACATTACGTCACAGCTACCACATTGCATTTCTTGATATTGGTTCTTGACGATGCAACCAAACACAGAGACACAATGCACAAGCATCTCTCTCTCTCTCTCTCTCTCTTCCCAGAAAGTCTATGCAATGTATGAACTGAACCTAGGACTGACCGTCAAGATTCTCATCACATGGCCATGGCTTCAGCATGAAAAGTAGAATTGCCTAAAACCACTTGGTTTGGGCGGTACTCCTAGTAAAATTAGCATCATTGCAGAAAGGACGGTAGCATAAAGAAGTCTCTCTAGTTCAATAGAGTGGAACTAAGAAAAGGAGAGACATAAATACTCCCAACTCCCTAGAATCTCGAACATTTTATCTCTTCATATATACGTTGACAACATGCAAAATTTTTGACCAAAAGTATATTTAGTTCTTTGGTCTGGCAACATAAACCCAACTTTGCTCATTCATTATGGGGAAGAACTTGATTGTCTTTTCTAGTCCATTCAATAAGCATATTACCTGGAAAGCTGGATTACCGAGTCGAATCTTCCTAAACTTTTCGTCATCAGGATTATTAGCAACATTTCTCAAATAAATTAATAGAGTTTGGACGGCCTTTTTCACTTGAGAATCATCCCCCTGACAAACAAAATTAGCACAAGTAGGCTGATAAGCAGAAACAGTAAATCCAGCTGCTGCGTAACACAAGATGATAAAAGATTTCATCTAGGACACTTCACTCTTTTTTCATCAATTAAGACAAGATAGAACTTGAAGTTGTTTACAATCAACTTTCAATCAAAATGAAATCAAAACAGTTTTTGCCTACCATGACTTGACGCTTGAGAGATCTCAGACATTCCCTCATCAGATCCTCCTTCCTAGCAGAAACAGTCAACAAAGCAGGCTTAACCTGCTCTAAGTTCTACAATTGAAATGGGAAAGAAAGGCATAATGAGCCCAAAATATATAAAATGCAAAAGTATAACCAAACACGTGTGTTATTCCAAATACAGATACCTTGCTTTCATGTGAAAAGGATATGGCAGGGTTTACAGATAAAGGGCCTTCCACAGGCAATCCAAGCCACCCCCTTCTTTCTGCCTGGAAACACATATTTCATGTTACATCTTACCATCAAATGGTAACAATGGCTTCAAAACATCTAATATTTAGTTAACACGTTCTACTACTTCCAAAACTCATATGAACGAGTTGAGAGATCATTGGGACTTAACACTGACAAGGACAATAGTATTAAGGGTCACAGAAAGTAGTTTGAGTCAGAAATGGCTTAGGTGTTTTGAAACTTTTTCTTAATTGACAAGCATAATGAGAAGACACAATAATGAATTCAAAAACATCAAATTTGACAGGATAACAAAACAAAATGGAAATCAGGCTGTAATTGTTGCACAATAATTTGAAGATTCCAAAACTTTCAAAACTGGAAAAGTCTAGCTCTACCTTATCCTGTTGCAGCTTCTGATGGACTCTTTCCCTTGCCCTTCTCTTTTCTTCCACGTCTGCTTTCCTCTGAGCTACATTACTGAGATTTATAAAGATAATAAAAAGAATAATAACTGTCAAGAATCAAAACCCTCGTTAGAAGCACCAGAAGTTCATAAGTAATATCTCAATGAGCATAGGACAGACCGCTTTCTTTCATTTTCTTCTGCCATTCGCTTTGCCACTTGCAGCTCTTTACCTGCTCTAATCCTTTCCTGCAACTCATCAGACAGCTTACTGTTACCAGCACAACAATTCTAAACATAAAGGGAAGAAATGTTCTTAAAAACTCTTCCTCAGGTATTTGTGTCAAAATACCAATTTGTTAGTTCATGCACACTAGTCTTGAAATTGACTGATGTCTGATGTTAAGGAATACAGAAACTGAGATATCAACCCTTGCACAAACCCCACATTTCCTCTGTTTTTTTTAGTTCTCATTCATTGGTAAGACCATAATGATGTGCAATGTATATAATTCTCTTGTGACATTGGCAGCGAACTTGGGGGCTTGGTTAAAAGATGAGAAGGGAACTCCAGAAGAATGATAGCCATAATCAGCTTTTAATAGGCAAAATCTTCCACAGCACTTGAGAATGGCTCTTTATATGTCAAAACCTCGAGCCCATGCACACACCCAACATATGCAGACATGCCCAACACATGCAACATATGGACGCACCCAACAATTTACCTCCTATGAACATATAGCATAAATGTCAGACAAATACACAACGGGACACACACATCCAGGGGCACAGAGTAATGTGTGGCTTGATAGAATGCTTTGTCAAAGCATATCCCTTGATGCCAAAGCAAAAGCAAGCACAGGCATAGAGAGCCAGCTTCTAAGAAGTCTAAACTGTATGTTAAAGGAGAAGTCAGCGACCCTATACTAACTTTTAGTCTACATATGAAAGGGGAAAATCACTGAAACTATATGACATGAACCTCTTTGAAGGACTGAATATGCTTAGCAAGTATTGCCTAAAAGATAAAATGCATTCTGATAAGGAACTTATCGATGGTCAAGATGTCATAGCAGGAGAGGCTTGAAGTATTCAAACAGGAATCAATGGCACCCACAGAATATGGGGCCAAAAATTGTAGTAGTGACTGCTAGCAAAATATGAACTTATCTTAAAGTACCTTCTCCCTGCTTCTTTCCAGTTTCTTCTCTTCCACTTCTCTATTTTTACGCACCTGATCGCTGAATTTTAGATGGTAAAAACTGAAAGTCAAATTTTGCATCTTAATAAACTGAGCCTGGCAAGAGGTTAAAAGTCATAAAAGAAGTGAACAAGACTCAAGAAAGTTGGTAATCTTTTCTTCTTCTTATTTATTAGTTTATTGATTTATTTAAATATTTTTGATGGGGGACAGCAGAAAAAGAAAACCTTAATTCCGGTGCTTTCAGCTTCATTTCTTCGGAGATGAAAAATGGATCAGAAGCTTCAATAGGGATATCGACAGGAACCTGAGCAGACTTTTGGCATGAGCATGTACAAATTATAAAGTAATTAAGCACGCTCCGGAGATTAAGCTGCTTTATCCATATATCAGATGAAGCCTCATACCAGAACATACACAATAAGGAAGCGACTCCAATCAGAGTAGCTTTTTAGATACCGGTAGCAAGAACTGCTCTAAATGCACGTAAAGCACTTCCACTCATTACAGTAGACATTTAGCCAAAGAAGGTTGAGACGTAAATCCAGATCTTCACATTCTCAGGTAGGTTTTGGGTAAAATCAAATTTATAAACAGTTTCGAAAACATTTGTCCGAGAGAGAAATGGCACACTAAAGATGAGACAAACTACACTCAACATGAATTACAGATTAGGCTAGGTGTAAAAAATGAAGAGACATACCAAGGGCATCTCGTCAATGTCAGCATCATTCTCATGATCGATTATCCAACTTATTGCAGCCTCGACACTTGAATTACCTGAAAATTTAGCTCTCCTACTTGTGAGTTGGATAATAAGTATGCAATCTAACTGTTAAGTACGTATCCTTTTTCTTTTTCAAAATTATGCTCCAGTGCAACACCACTGCACGTCTAAAAGTCCAAATCCAGCAAGTTAATTTTCAGAACAAAAGAACCTACCTGAATAATGAAGAGCCCTAGTGGCCCGAGCCTCGGGGAATCCCATTTCCTCGAGTTCGCAAAGCAGTTTCTTGTCAACCCCCGGAACAGCCATTCTTGATAAACAAAAGGGGCTTCCGAATTTGAATTGAGAATGACGAAGTAAGGATTAAATGCTCTCGGGCATTTTGTGCGTCGCCATCTTCTGCGAAGTTCGGGAAACTGTTAAAGGAAAGCCCAGAAACCAGGGTCGAGCAGAAGACCGCCATTACAAGTTTAAGAGATGCTCTGATTCTTTATCCTTCTCCGAAACTTGAAGCCAAAATCTTCTGTAAAGTTGCTTTCCTCTCTACCTTTTATCGTATGTTGCTTGGCGCGGATCATGAATCTTCCTTTCATTTATTTTTATAGTCGTAATAAATAAGAAACCAGATGAGCTGCAAATAGGATATCCGGTCCCGGGCGCTTTTTGTGAACCGGTGCTTTTCTTTTTGTAAATATTAAAAAAAAAAAACTATTTGGTTCAAAATTTTTAAAACTTTGCTCTGCTAATTTACTAGTTGTTTCTCCATTTCCCTCGAATTTGGAAAGGAAAAGTTCTTCAAAGCTTTGACATCACCCCAATTCTCCTCTATTCTTTTTACTATTTACTTTCTCTCAGCAAATTTTGAATTGAAGTGGAAAAAAGGAAAGAAAAAAGAAGAAAATATTCATCTATCTTCCCTTTTTTTTTTTTGTTTTATTCCAAATTACAGTTCCAAAAGCGCTAGCACCATAGTGCAATGACTTGCGGCATCACTACACCAACGATCAGCTTGACAAAATTAAATTTGATTAAGAAAAAAAAAAGCTTTCTACTATAAATAGATTAGTACAAGAAAAGGATCTTAATTTTTTTTGACAAAATATCTTTACAATAATAATGTTTGTGCAGGCAGTTAATTTGGTGTTAATTTTATATATTTTCAATTTTATCCTGATCTCTATTATTTATTAACTCTTATTTATATAATATATGAAGAAAGAGCGTCATTGTGTGATATAAACATACAGTGTTATAATCATTCTTTAAAATTTCTAATATACCCTTAATTATAAAGGTAAATTTGTCTCAATTGCATATAGTTATTTGAATCAAAAGATAGTTATCTATTCAGTTATCAACTAACTACTACTTCCTCCTTATGCTAACTTTTAACTCCCACATATTCTTCTCTACTTCCATCATTTCCGTTTCAAGTATAATTATCTACATTATAATGAAATTTGACCCATAAAATCCATAAAAAAAACATTTTGAAGATATAATTGTGATAAATATATTTTTTGTTAATTGTACACGCATTAGAGTGCGCCTTAAGCATTGGTACTAATAAACAAGTGCTGTTGTGCTTTCCTCAGTTATCTAGATTATTTTTATTAAATTATTTGGTGTATAATTATATTCTATTAATATTATATTTGCTTAAAGAAAAAATTAGTGTACATGAAATAAATTACTCAACATACATTTGGTTAAAAAAAAAATAAAAAAAATAGCATGAATGCTATAGCAGATACAGGAAGCGACTTTGTGGATGCCGTGTCCGTAGTCCGGACTACATCACGATAAACCGCCGAATACGGTCTGGTAGAGGTTGTCTATTAATGCTTAATTAATGAGGCCAGGCCAGAGAGAGTCCATTCCTTTGCTGTCCAAAGAAGTCTGCATTAAAGGAGCCGAACCTTAGATGGGCCAAGATAAATCCGGGAAACCACCCAGCCCATGATAATCATGTAGTAGCAGACATCATAAATCCCCAGAGACACTTCCAGAAGGAAATGGAAGTCGGAAATAGAAATACTGGAAAGTAGTAGTAGTAAGAGCCTATCTAATGCTGTTAGAAAGGAAACACCCTGCAACAATTCAGCGATCATCGACGTCTGCTGCTGATGCTAGCAGCCAAATCCCAACTCGTGCAGAAGAAAGGCACCACCGGTACGAGAACAAGTGATTTAAATCTTGACTGGTATCCACATGGTCACTAGAGAAGCATAGGAGCAGTACAATATCTCGTTCAAGAAAGGAGGAGGAGAAGAAGAAGAAGAAGGGGAAATAACATGGGAGGTGGAGAGGGGAAGAGAAACATAAAGATATTCTGCCCTTCAGTATCCAAGATTATTGAATTGGTAGCGTGGGATGAGCAAAGACTGGACCTTGGTTCCATTGCTAGAGCCTTTGGCCTGGAACCCAATACTCTAAAGCTGAATGGCCACTTCATAAGCAGGGGCGTCGACCTTATTGCGTGCTCTGTCACCTGGAAATCTCTTCTTTCTTTCTTTTCCTCTAGGGGTTTGTCCACTGGCACCACCGACTCCGATGCCCTCATTGTTGATGGAAAGCTCTCCAAACTCGGCTCCAAGAGTAAGTTCTTGATTGCTGTCACTCTTCTTTACGCTCGCCCCTCCCCACCTCCTTTTAACTACAGTACTATTAGTGGGCTGTGATAGAAAACTTTTTTATTTTTCTTGCATATGAGACGAAGGTAAGAATAGATAGCGTCTAAAGAATAGGTTTTAGAAGTACCTGTACTCTCCATTTTTTCTACCTCGATGCTATGGAAATTGATTTCTCTTGTGCAAGAATTGCACTTGTTATTGAATCACGCCACTACAGAATGCTGTAATGTGAATTGCAAATGGTTACCTATAGGCTATAGTGATCAAGCAGCAGTTAGCAATTGCCAGTTTACAGAGAGTTGTTTGCAACATATTGGTGCACTCTATTTTGTGTTATGTGGTCAGGTCTCTGTTTCTCCCCCATTTAATCTATCTACTTTCCAAATTGGGAAAAAATGTCCAGGAAAGCATGACCTGTCAGATCTTGGAAATGGGACAAAGCCGAATGGAGTTGGTGGTCATTGCAAAGATCTGCAGCTCGGGCACATTGATTTGTTCAGCAGCAAAAGATCTAAAGATGGCACTGCAGGTAATTTTGGTACATTATGGCACTTCCTTAAAAGATTCCAATTTCAAGTGCCTGGTCCTCTGAAGCATTCCTTATTAGTAACCTTTTGACTGTTTCTTCAGGATTTCTTAACAGGATAGATAAATTGACTGGATTTAACTGCTTGAGCCTGAAGAGAAAATTATCATCAAGGGATACTAGTCCATTGAAGAGGACAAGAGTGAATGAGACCAAGTCAGGTATTCAGCATTATTTGCCATTCAAATACTGAAACAATGTCTGTTTAATCAAAATGAATATGATCTGTTTTTTTACGTGCTTCTTGAATTTAAATGGTGTAGATCTTGAGTCTATCAGCTCAAAGAATTCGAGTAACTTCAAATGAAGTTTCATAATGAAAATTAGTGGCCCTTTCTTCAGGTCTTCAAGAAAGAAATGATGGCCGATCTCAAAGTGTTCTGAATGGTCGTCAATTTTCTTGCAGCATTGCGGGTAATAGAATGAAGAGACTGAGAGAAGACAATCTGGTTCTTGCTGCACCTCACAAGAGGTTAAGATGATAATTAAGCTGAAATTGCTAACCAAAAGTTTCCCAGGATACGCTTGATGCTTACTGATGTTGTTTCTTGCTCCATGGCTGGACGCATCTTTATAGATCGTAAAACAGCAGTGCTTCTACAAGGTTCAGACATCACCGTGATGGAATAAAGCAACAGCGGTAGCTGGATTCCCGAGACAAAATGATTTTCATGAACCTTCATTGTTGATATCCGACCAAGCAGGAGTTGAATGTCAAATGTCAATTGGATCCTCAGTTTCCCTTGTGATACTCATTTCTGTGTAGTTACTGTATGTAAGATATTGTATAGTGAAGCATCGCATGTATAATTGATTGACATGATCACGTGTGTATCTTAATTGACAAGATCACAATCGGTTTAAAATTCTTGAGTTTGATGTATTAATTTTCTTTTGATAAAAATTAAAACTGTAGGGGGCGGATTGAACGAAATTGAAGTTTAGATGGACTGATGTGAAAAGGAAATTACTTGTCACGGTGCTTTCTAATTAATCCTTTAAAATACTCTCTGTTTGTTTCAATGCCTAAATTAAAGGGCAAAAGTGAAACTGAAGCATAATGCGCAGATCAATTGTATCAACAAGGACCTTGACAGCTTCGTAAGAACATCCAACAACAATAATATAATTCCCATTCTTTCTGGCCGAAGTGGCACCAATGGTTCATGAGAACTCCGCTGAAAGTGGATAGGCATAAAATTAAATGCAGTACGAAGCAGATAACTAAGGAAAGGGTACGAGAGAGATTCGCAAGTTTGGCTATTGAAATTTCCAACTGATGACAATTTTACAGCCATAGAGAACAGGATTAGTTGGTAAGTAACACAAAATTGACAAAAAACTCCTAAGCGATAATCTCATCTGTGTAATCTCTAAATACACATTGTATACAAGAAGCCTCATGGCTTGAACTTGTGGTCAACCCGAATAATATTGCCAAGCAACAGCAAGACCAGCAACTAGCAGGACTTTCAAAATGAGCTTACGGTTAAAAAAGGATGCAGAAGATGAGGATTGTTCGGGTGGTTCCCACGGTTTTCCCCTCAATTTCGCAGACAACCTTGCTAGAAGCGAGCTTAGTTTACCTGTTTCCTTGGTGGCTGCAGAAAGGGTTGCACAAGGTAAGCGATTTCAGCAGGGACAAATGCAGATGAGTATGAATCAAAAGAAGAACAATTCATTATGAAGAAAAATGCCCAATCCTTATCTGCAGCTAGAAGTATAAGATTGAAATCATGTGGCAACAAAACCACGCATTGTGACATTAGTACCACTAAATCTTTCTGAGAGAGTTCCATCTTTGTAAAGTTTACAGAGTCTGACATTTCTTAGATTTGGTTAAACACCTTCTTGGTCTCTCTATATATCTTTTAATTCAGCTTCACCTCTGGAATTAAAAGCCATGTGATATTGAATTCAATCTTTCGTGCTAAACAGAACACACGTGTCAAACCAAGACACTTTCAATAGATCAGGTCAAAAAAATATTTATCTATAGGTTTCCAGACTCAGTCTGTAGTAACATGAGCCTCACTTTTGTACTTGCAACTATATTTTCGGCAAATAACTACATAATTCCTGCACAAGAAATTAAATATTCCTAGTTTCTGTTTTTGAAGAAAATAATGTCACAGAAGCTTATTCTGCATTCCAAAATAGTTTAGAAGATGTGTTACCTTTGGTTTTCAAAAGCCTTCCTTCTTCACCCACACGCCTTCTCAATGCATTAAGCAGAGACCCAAAATACAAGGCAAAAACTGTGCACGTGATTGTGATAACATTGTAAGGCATGCTGAAATCGGGAGTTGTCAAAGGCACTAGCAATACTTCTGTATAGGAAACAACTCTGCTCTTTTCCTGCTTAGAGTGTTCAAATGGTCAGAAAAATAAATTAAAAAAGAAAACGCACAATGGCACCTAAGAATCAACATCGCATACTAACACCTATACCTGTAGCTTAGACAACAAAGGAATATTGTGCAAGTAATCATCATCTGCAAATTGTATGCTTGTCTCAAAGTCACCAAAGACCACTACAGCTGAAGGAATGTCAAATCCCTGATTAGCATCTGGAGGATACTCATCAATGTGCAGAAACCCCTGCAGGAATACATACAAAGCCAATGATGATACAAGGCTAATTAATATCCTCGTTAGTCTTTAAAATGATTTACCTAAATTGATACTTAAGTGGCTCTTTCCTACTTCTGTTTCAGACTCAATTCATGTGTACCCTAAATTATCCAAGATAACTTTGTTTAAAAAAAAAATCGCATTTAAATCATGAAGCATACCTTATCAAACTCTACAGTCAATGCTGCCGATCTGACTCCACAAGGTAATTTCAACGTCAGTTCCATTACACCAGGTGAGACCTTGTCTTCAGAAGGTACGACATGCATCCTCTCTACAGCATTTGCAACAGTTTGAAATCGTTCGTCTATGAATACTTTCAGCGTATGATAGTATACCTTCACATACCAAGGCACAACTTGGAAAATATCAACCCTCAACCAACATTCACTTGCACCACTATCAGCATTTTGCATGCATTCACTCGTTCTAGTAGACTTCAATGAAATCGCTATAGAACCCCTCTCATTACCACTTCCCATTAGGTATCTGCTGACACTTAGTGGTGCTTGTCGGCATGACCAAACTAAGGGTAACTTCCATCTGAATTCCAAGTCAAAGGGTTTTAAATCGCTATAGTTCTCAACAGAAAATTGATGCAGGATAGACAAGCTTCCAGTATCAAATCTATCCACTTCCCTGATTTGTCTATCTGGCGGAATTGATATCGCAAAACCTCGATCACCCACGAAGTTCTGAGAGATATCAACCTCATGGTGAGACCCTTTATCGTCATTTCCTAGTTTTATAAGTTGAGATACCAAATTCTGCTCCAATTGAACATAAACATTGCTGGATTTAGAAAGAACACACCTTTCACCAACTTTCCGGCCAAACAGTGAACTCAGTGACCAACTTGGTTGCAGTGTTGATCCACTTGAAAAAATTGCACCAGTTCCTTTTATATTTGGCTGAAGAACAATGGTAAGAGTTTGGTCAAGTACTACTCCAGAGATTAATCCATTGGAATCAAATTCATTAGATGTCAAATGCAGCCGCTGAGAGTGATAATAACCTCTGTAGATGGAGGGTCGGTCCATCAATGTAGAAAGCCCAGCTTTGTCTCTACAAGGAAGCAACTTCAACCAAGGAGTGAGGTTCTCAGTGCAAACAGCCTCCCGAGGCAAAGTTCCGTACTTTAAGTAGCCACCAGATGACCTGAAACTCCACTCAGGAGTGGAATATGCCGTTGAGTGCTCAAGGAAATTGATTGAAGCACAAAAGAGACCTGAAAGTGCATGGGTTAAATTTTTCCAGGAAGCATCAACCTGATGTTGGGGCACATCAAAAACAGCCCAAAGTTCAACCCCAGGAGGCTTGGCGTTGCTGCTTGATATGGGGTCATATCCACCCCAGCGCTCATAATTCCAGCGACCTTGTGTAAATGACAATTCCATTTCCCGTAAATGAAATTTTTGGACCTGCACCAGTGAACTGCTGTTGTTTACATATTATGGACTGCATAAAATCCAAAATGAGCAACATTCTCCATGACCAAGACAGAGAGTGCGAACTTTAGGTTTCAAAGGTAAAAGGCTACAGTAGAATTTAGTATGTCGCGACGGTACTAACAAGGATGGAATCACAGACGTGGAGCTAAAAACATGAGATGTCATATGAAGACATCCTAACAAACATGCCACTACTAGCTGTCAAAACAGTCTGAGATTATAAAGGGCCGAAGTTTCATTCATTCTCATACGCACAAGTGGCCCTTCGACTGATCTATTTAATCACCCTATGCTTCACTATTCAAGAAGGAAACTTGAATCCGGAATTCACTTCTCGAGACATTTTGAAATACAGAAACCTTTGCAATCAGTTGCATACACAAAAGTGAAGAGAGATAGTAGGAGACACGACAACTTGCGCATTCCAATCCTTGATGACTGGTGCAAAACTTGAATCCTTGCTGTTTCCTTCGTAAACCTTTTAGCCCTTCCAACTTAAATTTCCCTAACTAGCTATTCCAAGATTAATCTATTAAGCAGATTTTGGATTCAAATAAATGAGTCCATTGCATCATAAATCTAAATCCAACATGTTGTCCAATTGCAACAAGAAGACATGCATACTTCTTAAAGCTCGTATAATCCCGAAAGCCATAGTTGCAAAATAAGGGGAAAAAAACTCAATACTCAAGAAAGAGACATAAAATCAACAAAACCCAGAAAGACGAGAAAAAATTCACCAGTTGATAAATGGATTTGGGGAAGAGATGGTGGTGGCGGCCATATGAGTTAGTAGGAGGCACCGTGCTTTGAAAGTGAAAATGGGCTAGCACCTTCCGGTCAGGTAATGGCCTCAAAAGCAATGCTTCCGAGAACTCTTCATTTTTTCCTACATCCGCTCTTGCTAAAGAAGTTTCATAGGCAAAGAATAGTAAAACAAACAGAAATATCGATCTTACACCCGTCATCTATTATCAGGTGGGCTTTTGCTAATTGCTATCACCACTTTCTGGCAGTGGCATCGGAGTGAGGAAGAGACAGAGGTTTCAGCCACGGACACTCTGACTCACTGTGCCATCTTCCCCAAGCCAATTAAAGCTTGCTTAGAAAATGGAGAAGCAAACAGGGTGTAGATCAAGTTCCGAAAAAGGAAAGAAAAATTTCCTCAAAAAAAAAAAGGGGGAAAGAAAAGGAAGGTATTTGTTTTGTTGTTTTTGGGGGGGGTTGTGTGTCTTGGGCTGGATCCGTTCACTTTTGGGCTTGATCTAATTATTAAGCGTTGTCGGCGGAGATTTTCTTTCGTTAGGTTTGATCCGGTTTTAACTTCTCTAAAGGGAATTGTTAGGCAGTGAAAAGCCCAGTGGGGAAGTGGACCGAAATTTATGACCATTAGGACACATTTTGACTTTTCAAGTGGAATTAATTATTCCTGAAAAGTATTTTCCTATTTAATTTGTGGTCAATTGAACCTTTTGGATTTCTTTTCATTTTATTACACTTCGCTGTACCTCAAGCAAAAGACTGATAATACCAACAGTTTGCGTAAGTATTCAAGACAACAACCCTCAAAGGCAACTTCACAACATAGAGGCTAAGTTGGATGGTTTTTTACTGGTTTTTGAGACTTGGGGGTGATCAAAGAAACTTTGGCTGAAGATATTTTCACTTGAACTGTGCTAGGAAAAATTTAGCCCAAACGACCAAGGTCTAAAATCATAATTTCCACAAACTCTAACTGGTGAGACGTAGCATCATAATTCTTCTATATATAACCAGAATGGTTGTAACAAATCAAATCCGTCCCAATAATTAATTCCCAGAAATACTACTAATGGGCACAACTAATTAATCAATCATACTATAGTATAATTAATTTCTTTTTGAAGTTCCTCTTGCTAACTTGATTGAAGATCACTCATAAGTGTTGCTACTACACTCGAGAGGAGGAACAGGATATCTATTCCTGTCGCTGCAATAATCATAGTTCATGTACTTATTTCTCACTGCTTCCATTGCTTTCATCTGATTGGAATCCAACTTCCAAAATTTCCTTTGGTTCCACCAATAATTAGGGGACTGACAGCGCTGAATATCCATATTCTGATTATCAGTTAATGGGCAGCCATCAACGTTGAAGCCTTGGTAGGATGCTATGAATGGTGCTTGAGACCAATCAGTCTTTGTTTTGCCCCCATCTGTCGCCCAACCATCTCCATCCCACAAGCTTGCCAGTATTTGCATTGGCTGTGACGGGTAGCCTACACCCGAGGCTGTGTTGTTCTTGTATATGCGGATAGGAATGTTGTCAACATAAAACCTGAGAAACCAATAAATCATAATCAATATGCAATCAGGGTTCTTGAATCTTGACCTTTTTTTTTTTAATTTAAGTCACAGAAAAAAGTTGCATTCTAGTTCAGATAATTTCTCACTTGGAAATATGCTGGCATGCATTGAAGAATATATATATATATACAACACAGGTAGTATACTATATATATATACATGCATAGGAGTCAAAGCGGGGTAGGGTTTCTTACACTATATGATACGGGTTCCAGAGTATTTGATAGGAATGAAAATCTGCCGTTGGATCGAACCACAGAAGTGTCCTCTCTTCTCTACCTCCAACCCCGTGTGCAAATACGTTTGTCTGTAATGCATAAGGTTTCCCTTCCTTGTTGCCCAGAAACTCAAAATCCACCTCGTCGTGAGCATATTGGCTATTCGAACTCAACTGTATCACACGAGTAAAAGAACAGAGAAATCAAAAAGTATAAAGAGAAAACAATCACTCTTTTTGTACAACTCTTCTAAATTTTCAAGAAGATTGTGAACTGATCATGATGCATTCAGCCCTTACGTAGAAAGTTGTAACTACTCCTGCAGAATCCTTGTTTGGGACCTTTATCCTCATGTCAAAGAAGCCTGATCCGTAGTTCACCTTGGAGCCAAAGCCAGCCCCTATTATATATACATCGATCAAACAGCCAAATTAATGTTATAAGTACCAAACCACATCAAACCTTAACCCAACTATATTATAATAATAACAATAATAATAATAAACACTCACACAACTTCTCGTTGTTCCTGATATATAAATACATACGTACATATAGATCCAAAAAAAAAAACACACACACACACACACACGCAGAGAGTTGTGGTGCGAAGATATTACATATATCCAACAAAAACTTGATATAATAATAAAGAGCGCCACCCCTACACATCCACCGCACTTTTTCATGCATGGAAAATTTTCATAATAAATCACAGAAAACAGATGGTGATTAAGAGAAAGTTTACCAGAGTGCACGTCCATTGAAAGCTGAAGTTGTGTTCCTTGATTGAAGAAGGCGACATGGTCGTTCCCATAAGTAATTCTGTAGTTGTCATCAAACGGCACGTCTTTGGCTGTAGAAGGCAGAAGTAGTACTCCACAGAGTAGGAGCACGGCAACGAGATCCATCATCAGTTGCTGATGAGAATACATGACTTGTATGTATCTAAGTTGAAGCTTGTAACTGTGCTGCTGCAGATTCTTGATGAGCATATATATATATACACATATAGCTAGGGTTTCACGTAGTTATATAAGATTATTAGGGAGGTTGGGATGTTAAACAAGAAAGCAATTTTTACTACATAGTATCAAATAAAGAAGTTTATGTGCAGATTTGGAAATTTTATTTCAGTCGAGTTCTTTTAGGTAGTTGACTAATTCAAATTCTAAACTTTCCTACGGCAGATTCTTGTCATTAACTTTTTTATTTCATGTTTGTCTTGCTTTTCTTTTTTGGAAGCAATTCTTTCCTATTCCAAAACTCTTGTTGCTTAAATTCGAAGAAATTGTGCTACATTTCTAATCTTTAATTAGAGAAAGAAGTAGAAAAAAAAAATCCAATATAGATTTGAATGTTTGATTGATTTGTGGTGAGCTTGTTGATTTCCTCCCCATTAATTTGTTATAGTTGTGTAAAAAATTCTCCTCAACTCTAATATTCCACTAATACTATCAGAGCTGATCAGAAGGCTATTACCAATACGTAAGAAAAGGAGACGCACCAGGTTTATTGGCGGGCAAGAGCAGTGTGAGCGATGATCATCTTGTATCTATCCCACACGCTAGTGGCTTCTCCATCCTGTCGTCCTCACCCATAACGGCCAGGCCCCCGTCATGCTTCGCAGTTTGCTCCTCTGGGCATTTACTTCAGAAATAATTCTTGGTGTTTTCGCAGGCTTTTTAGCAAATATAATGATCCTTGATAGACAGAAGTCACAAAAAGTGAACTCAACTTCATTTCTGATCCACTAGCCAAGGGGTGATGTAATTACTATTGGAAGGGAAGGACTAGTAGAATTTTAATACCCTATACCCCAATTCCTTTTCTTGGCTCATTTATTATGCGCTAGAAGTTTAATTTGTGCGTAGATTTCTGGATTGATTTTATGCTAGTACTTGAAGGGATAACTTTTTACGGTAAACAATTCGATATATATAGGAATTGGCATTTAAATGTCAAATGAGTCAAGTTAACTAAACATTGAAATTTAGACTCGATTTGTCAAAAATATACATATGAAGGATATATATAATCCCAATTAGTACTGTCACGAGTCATATCCCACACTTCTTGAAAGTGCAGGTGGAATTTAATCCGAAACCTTAAAAAAGCTAGAGAATTACACGACGCCAAGAAAGGTAAAGGGAAACGCCCCAAACTGCAAAGTTGCACTCGATAGATATAGCTAGGTGAAACGGGGAAGCTGCCCTGCACCTTTTATTGAGGTTACTTTTGCTGGGATCTGCCTTCAAGTCCAAGAGAAGGTCAGATTATCTACCTCTAATGCAATTGCGATCAAATCATTATACTAATATACATATCATCTCAAGGTACTTTGACTTGGAGATCTAGAAAAAGAATGGCAATTGGGAAGTGCTTCCGTTTTGGGGCTTACATATATCGGATCTGGTCATCAGGGGCGAACTATTCTGGCTGGACAGCCGATTTTTTTTTGTCGATATGATAGCTGCTTACACTATGGGAAGTGGGAGGACCTAAAGAGGTCCTGGGATAACTCGGAAGAAACTGAACCACCACCGGATCAGACGAGTACACTACGCACCCGCCTGAATTTTTTTAAGCAATGCCACATTTAATTGTGGCAATTGATGGGAGGCAAGGTTTGAACCCTTGTCTCCCATCCCACCAAGCCTTAATGCATTGGTGGTGATCATCAGCCCAAAGACTGGTGGTTGGAAAGCCGAAATACAACCAGGCGGGCCCAAGAAATAACGATGTTCGTTAGCCAACAACCATTTGGTCAGTTAGTCATAATCAAAACTTTAAGTTTTGATTGTGGATGGAAAATCAAGAGTTCAACTTTGTCTTCTACGAGCCGCTATTTGTGACTTCTTTCTCCCTTTTCTCTAGATTAAAATAGAGTAGATTATACAAATAATATCGTTGCTAAAAAAAAATTACGATATTCGCTAGAGCAACTTTTACACGTATCCCGCCGGGTGTTTCCTTGTTCATTTGTGCAACTTTTACATATACTCCGGCCAGGTGCTATGTGAGGCTCATTTGGATTGCAAATTTTTTAAGAGTTTTTATTCAAAAAAAAAAAAAATTGGTATACTGTGGTTATACAGTAAGAAGGTAATTGAGAGATACATGAAGGGAATTTTTTCACGAAAGCATATGTGATCCAAACAAGGCCTAAGTTACTATTTCATCTTCAACCAACCACCAGTCGATGTTTTCTTGTATTATATGGCAATTGCGTAGCATAAAAAACAGGTACTATAGCTCATTGCAATGCGGAAAAAGAAGGAAAACAAAATGGAAACATAAAATTTCTTAACCAGCTGATATCACATTGTAATTTGAAAATAATACTATATAATTAGGGTAACAAAACCTGAAAAACGAAAAACTTCCTTACAGGGCATTTGAAGTTGATCGATATTACAACTTACGGGGCTAACCTAAACAGTATCATTGATGGGAATTTTTTGAGAAGCACGGGCTGTTCGTCACTAGCTGCAATGCATGACTTGAAGTTGAAGATGAGTTTGATTTGGTTACACGTAAAGTTTGCTTACAGGTGGTGGTGCTTATCGGAGCGAAGTTAGCTTGATATTATAATGATATCCTACGTTAGAAAATGTCACGTCATAATAAAATGTTTCGTAAGTTAAAAAAAAAATGTAATTTTAAGTTTTGGAAAAACTTGAATTAAGGAAAATTTTTAGTTTCATTAAGTTTTCTTAAGGAAAAATACTAGGGTTAATGTCCCTGTAGTGTCATCTTCTACTCCTATCAGGCTTTGATTTTTGGCACTACATTTTCCATGGCTTTGATTTTCTCCCTTATTGCCAATATACTCCACAAATTATCCTGTGGAGATCGACGTTAATTCTTGACAGCATCTTTATCTTATCTCTTCTCAATCCTTATTTGTATACGTCAAACCTTAATTAATTGAGCTTTAATTGTCGTTTTTATTTAAGGTAAGGCTAGCTGTTAAGAATATATAATCCCCAGTGGGCATAATAGTTTGGGATAAAGGTGGAATCAGATGCAATTGCATGCGGAAAAATGATACGCAAAAGAATGCAACAGACGATGATGGTATAGGTGCTGAGACAGAATATCTTTGATGGGAGCTGCATACCAAAAACAAGCTTAAATTTTATGTTTTATTTCTCTTTTTTGTTTTTGATCACTGAAAAAGGATAGCTTCCTAATGCGGTTACGCATCAGATTTCGATGCGAAGAATATATATAAAGATGACATTTTAATGAAAACAAGAAGAACTTTTCACGGTTAATTGACGTACAAGGGGACAAGTACGTGGGCTACTTCAATATCATTTTATAAAATGCTACAGCCAATTATGGTTTGTTTGGATTCGCCTTTATTTCCCCAAATATGTTTGCTTATATCATCATTACAATTTTCAATACACATTTTTATCTTTCCAATTATCTTTTTATCTCACATACATCACATCATAAAAAGTGCTACAGTAAAAATATCTCAAATAACTTACAATCCAAACAGAGCCTTTGTAATCCCATTGATTCGTGTTATATCCGAGAGGACAAGCATTCCATGTGATGTTTGTTAGCACACTCCTCCTTGATGTGATGTGATGTTTTCTTATACTTAGGTAATTATTATGCCCTCTTCCAAAAGGGTTTTTCTGTGGGCATCCGTTAATGCTCATAAAATTTATTTAACTTATCATGTATATATAGATACTAATAATTATTATATTTTTTTAATTTAATCTTACACATCCTTTCTTATATTTACTTATTTTTTCTAATTAGTTCTATATTTCAAAATACATGACGCTTGAAATATATCTCAACGAGTGTTCATTAGACACCCGTCAAAACAGACCCTTTTCAAAATTGATAACTTGTGATTTGCCATATGGAGCATAATATATGAGAGGTCCGTTTTTAAGGATGGCAAGGTTTATAGTTTTGGATCTTCAAACACGCCCTCTTGCTCTGTAGCTTTTGTTGACGTAGGATAAGGGTAGATATATCAACAGTGCCGTCTGTCACTTTGATGAATGCTGCTTTGTTTGTTGCTTCACAAATTTAATACTCCTAAGATGCAGCAAGTATTTGTAACGTAACACATGTAATTTGCCGTGACAGTCTTTTAAACATTAATGGATCTGTGATGTTGTTTGACCTATTTTTCCTGCGACGTTGTTGATGTTAGTCGCATGTCACTAGTTACTGTTAAGAAAAGTTACGTAAAAGCCAAGAGAAAAAATTTAAAGTATTTTATTTTCAATAGCAATTATGATTTGTGAATATGACGTTAATAAAGAATTTTCAGAATTTCTAGATTATTACAAATTTCAGCATTAAGATTTTTTTGGCGGTTGACGAAGAAAAAGGAAAATGAAAATTCAAAGGCAATAATGCAAATTCTCTCTCTCTCTCTCTGTTTTTTTTTTTTTTTTGGCCGGGGGAGTGAGAGAGTGTACTGCAGCTGTAGTGCAATTTGCAGCATTCCCTTCGTCGATGCGGTGGATCTGTGATGGTGGAGCATGGATGTTTCCACCACAGCCAATTGGCAATTTTGAATCTTAGCTGTAATTAGGAAAGCAGGACAGTACCAGCCGTTGGATTGATATCCAGAAGAGGACAAACCAAATTACAACTGTAAGCGTCGTGGACCGTCAGATCCATCCCTATCCAAATTCGCCACCACTTCATTTAATTCCATATTGTTTTCCTTCGCCGCGCGTCACAATCAACCATCAATTCCATCCGTAATCCAAATCCCAGTCAAATATAGTTTATTCTTTTCCACCACGTCCCCAATTCTCGCTCTCCGGACCAGCCACGTCACAAAAATAAAACTCGGCAAAAGCCCTCCAGCGAATTACAAAACTACCCTTCTTCAAGGGTACAAAAGCCCGGGGGGCGGTTCACTTCACAGTAGCGCCTTACTTCCACCCGTTCTTTTGCATTTTGAGACTCGTTTTTATTTTTACCCTAGAACCAAGCTGCGAGAATGTCTGCACCGGGAAGCGGCGGCGGCGGCGGCGCTGGAGATGAAGATAAGAAGCCGACGGACCAAGTTGCTCACATTAATCTCAAGGTCAAGGGTCAGGTAACTGTATTAATTTTACTCTTACCTTTTTTTATGGACGTATTCCTGATTTTCCCTCATAATTCCTGTATCCTTTTATCTTTTTTATAGTGCATTTGCCCTGATGTCATGCCTCTTCTTTTCCGCCTCTGTCCGTAGATATGTCTGTTTGTTCCTTTTCTTTTCTTTGAGAATGCGTTTTCCTGAATTTCAAGTCTCAGAATCTGTGCATGATCTGTCGGTGAACGAAATACAGTAATTTGTTCATTAGCTTTATTTTTGGTGCCTTTTGCTCTTAAAAGTATATCTTCATTGATCAGGAAACGTTTGGTTTGATCGCATGTAAAATCATTGGGCAATAATATTTGCTTTTTGTTCCCCTTCCTTTTGGGTGTTGGTAATACATGAAATTGTTAGCGTCGGGAATGTGATCAACCTGCATGGGTTGTGAAAGGAATTTCCATTGTGAAGCCTTGTGTTGTCTGCATACTTTCTTCACGGGTGTTGTGGTTGAAGAGGATGACCTTTTATTGACTCATATATTCTACTTATCAAAAAAAAAAAAAAAGGAGAGATCGAGTTCCAAATTGTTTCTTAAACTAGCAGGTGGATCCAATAAAAAGCTTTCTTTAAAAAGTTGGGTAAACTAACTGTAATTTGATAAATTTATCTAAGTATTTCAGTTCTTACCATCTTAGCCCTGGTATCTAAGTTGGATAAACTAACCGTAATTTGGTAAATTTATCTAAGTATTTCAGTTCTTACCATCTTTGGCCTGGTGTCTAATTTGCTGCTCTGATTAGACTTGAATGAGTAATCTGGAAAATTAATTTGAGAGATTAGTTTGCCTCATTCAGGCTGGTGCTGAAAGGCCTTTATTGGAGGGTTGTAATTATTCTTCTCTGTAGCTATCCTTTTATTTTTAATTTTTTTAGTGCATTAGTTCCTACCAGTTTGTGTCTCTGACTTGTCGGTGAACTCTCTTTTCGATCTGTTTTATTGCTTGCTCATAGACATTGTTTCTTTGCTGGCATTGTTTGTTTGCTAGGATGGTAACGAAGTATTCTTTCGGATCAAGCGCAGCACTCAGTTACGCAAGCTTATGACTGCTTACTGTGATAGACAGTCAGTTGATCTGAACTCGATTGCATTCTTATTTGATGGTCGCAGGCTTCGGGGAGAGCAAACCCCAGATGAGGTAAATTACTTGTGTGATTATCCAATACTTTTCTATGGTATTAATACTCTTCGTCTTATCTTTTAATCTGGAAATTTCTGCTTCTCTTTGCATTTTGGAATAGCTGGAAATGGAGGATGGTGATGAGATAGATGCCATGCTACATCAAACTGGAGGAGCATAAGCATGATTGTAATTAGTAATATATGGTTTCCTGGATATACTTGTACCTGCGGTGAAAGGAAACCTTTAGTTATTGCTGTTTGCTCTAGTTGGAAGTATCATAAAGTGAATTAGGAATTATGGCCTTAACTTTGCTATCATTAGCATCCTGTTATTTATTTTTTAGGTGACTCCTCTCTGTAATTCTAGTGGCATTGATCAGTATGAAGCCTTTTTCCTCCTTGTTAGTATGAAACTTTGTTTGATCAGACTCCCGGCTTTTGATTATTGTCTATAATTCCCATTTGACATGAAAGCACTGAGCCAAGAAAAAAAGGGCCAAGCATGAACTAGTGCTTTCTGCTGGTTTCTTCATCTATTTCCAACATATATTGGAACACGAGATGACTAGTTTGCATTGTGGTTTTGGTTACGGTCATTTTGGCTACTTTCATTTCAGTGAATCGTACATCGTCTCAATTGTTGTTTGGAATGGGCGCCTCCTTTCACGGGACTTCGCTCATTGAGTGTTGTAAAGATGCTAGGCAAGAATTTGCAATCTTGTAGTGAGTGGCTAAAAGTTGAATGTCTTGTTAATCATCAGGCCGTGATTTCATTACGGTTTAGGTAGTTGTGATGTTAGTCTGCGTCCTGTAGGATTGCTTTTGCAGTTTCAAACCTGCGTGGTTACTGTAGTACTTGGATCCGCACCGACGGTATGGCACGGATTGATAATGATGGTATTCAAACATATTTTTGAGTTCCTTGCAGACTTTCCGGGTGTTTTCTCGGATAAAAGCCAAATACAAGCGATGGGTGTATGATTATCGTTGTCCGTATCCGTATTTATGTCTCAAGACAGCCGAGGGTGTAAGGGAATTTGCCAAATTGGTTCCTAATATTTTTGAAAAAAAAAATTTCAGTCCTTAACATTTAAAATCAGTTAGAATAGTTTCTAACGTACAAACTATGTGTCAGTTTGCTCTTGCTTATTTTTCCAATTAAAATTTGCATTCCTCCTGGGGGCATAATTTCAAGGGTCAGTTTGGCCTTGCTTATTTTGCCAACTAAAAATTGCATTTCTCTCCTTCGGGCAAAATTAAAAATGCTTTTCATTTTTAATTGAGTTTTTTCCCTCTTTGATTCACATTTCTTAAATCAAATCTTAATTGCCTCATATCAAAATCGCAATCGAAGAAGAAAAAACTCAGTTGTGGCTACATGCGATTTTTAATTAAATAAATGAGCAAAGACGAGCATTTGAACCAAATTGACATATAATTTGTATGTTAGTACTATTGTGGCTGATTTTATATGTAAGGAACTAAAAATATTTTTTTGAAAATGTGAGGCACTAATTTGGCAAATTTTCCTATATATTATCCGTATTGTTGATAATCAAATAAAGGGTCATTGTCTAATTGTGCAAGTTCTTGTGACGGCCCCACCTTCCCCTGGGCGTACCCTAGGGTTTAGCGGACCGCTTGCCCAACTCTCGTCAGGACTCACTCACTCACATCAAATAAAATAAGATGCAATCTCAATAATAAACGAAATAATAGTTCTCAAGTTTAGAACATACGAATACATCCATTTCTATTTCAACCATCCATACAGTTCCAAATACATCAAAAGATTTAAATTCTCAGTACATTCAACCCTAATCGAGCGACTAGTGCGAGTATAATTACAAAAGTCAAAATAACTAAACTACGCTAGTCTGTACACGTCTCACGCCTCGCTCGTACCCCTGTAAGAAAAACAAATGGTGTGGAATGAGCTAAAAGTCCAGTGAGGTTCCAAATAGCAAATTGACCATTATTTATAAGTACAAGTTTTCGATATAACAAAGTAACGAGCATGAGGAGTTCATAAAAGTGAGCAATAACACTTCAAGTAGAAATCTCAAAATGAGCAAGTGTAAAGGTTTAAAAGAAACAATAACACTACAAGTAACAATCATCTCAAAGTATAAGGATACGAATGGCTCTCAGGAGCCAAATTCCCAATGCATTACCAGGAGCTTGATCACGTAATAATTGACACTCCGTCAACTTTCAAGTAAGTAACCAATCCAGTAGAACACCACTTACACTACTCTCCGTCCACCATTCAAACCCCCTACTGGACCCAAAATCCTCAATAAACACGGGTGGTAATACTCGAGTATACCGATGAGTCGAGGAGATATCACTCCACTCGACAAACATGAGACCCAGGGTTCGTTACCCAATCGACCAAGTCCTTGCCGGCTTGACTCGAGTAACTTGCCACAGGGTTTTTGGAATTTCAGGAAGTGCGCACATCATAAACAAGTATATCATATTAATTTCAACAATAAACAAGTATATATCAAATAAGGGCAAGTGCGATAAAGTACACTATTGCCCGATCAAACCAATCATATATCATTTAATCATATTGATCAAGTATTGGAAACAAGTGTCCAGTTCAATTAGATATTTGGAAGCACTCACCAAAATGAAGTGCCCCTAGCAATCACGTCTGGGTTATACTCTGAGTTCGGAGTCCAAATCTGCGATAAAACTTTGTTTCAGAACTTTAAAAATCGACTAAGGTTCGAAACGTAGACGTTTCATTCAATAAGAATCAAGAAATGGAAAGTCACTTGGAGAATATTCGTGAAATACTCGCTCGCTTTTCAAACTATATAACTTTGTAACATTTATACTTGGAAATGCCATTTGAGTCGAAAGTACAAGGAAAACATACTCCGAACAGTCATTATTTTATTTCTCAATGGTACAAGTTCGGCCAAATCCTTACTTATATACCTTGGTAAAAAAAGACGCAAATATCCTAGATGGTTCAAGTAGTAATCACTCTTAACCCTTACTCAAGTCGCAAGTATATTTCTCTAGTTCTCAAGCCTAAATTTGGACAGCACGCCATTTGTATTTATCTAATTTTCCAGGCATTTACGGCTTCATTATTTTCCTCAATCAACCCAAAGTTACACACAACACAAGCTCATTTCAATAGCCGTTCAATAGGCTCAAGGTAATACAAATACAAAAATCAAGCTAATGACATGTACGGAAATGAAGTTTAACAAAAAACAGATTTGATGTGTTTTTGCGTAACGGACACAATCGAGGCTACGCTTATCGGATTGAGGTGCAACTTATACCGTTTTGAAGCTAAGATAGAGAGCTACAACTTTAGTGAAGACCACCTGGTCTAATTTCCAGTGTAACCCAGTCAAATTCCCAATTCACAGAACCAAATTTCAACTAACCGGCCAGTTAACCGTACTACCTCCAAATGGCCATATCTCAAGCTACCAAAGTCTGTTTAAGGCGTTCTTAGAGGCGTTGAAAAGTTAAGACAAAGTACTAAAACTTTCATGTTTTGACTAAAAGTTAGCTCAGTGCGTATCAAGGTGAATAAACGCAACCAACTTAGTGTACTGTCAAAACTGTCCACTGACTTTACTCCTCGGGCAGTCAGGGTATTTTCATCTTTTCACAGGTTACGTTGCTCCGATTGAGCTGAAATTTTTTAGGCAACCATAAAATATCATTCTCTACAACTTTCATGTTTTGTGTTAAACCTAGTTCGGCCTCTAACATGATGAAATAGAACCGGACAGAATTGAAGCTAAGATTTCCAGTAATCTGGAATTTTGCTATATTCAAGCTATACTTCTCATTTTTATCTTGAAACTACCACTACTATCTCGTTTACAAGATTATATACCATATATATACACCATATAACACCTAACCAACAAGAATTATAAGTAAATCAATCAAAATCCTATCTTAAAATTCATCACTCCAATCATCAAAACCACTTGAAATAGGCATCACAAGCACAATTCTAAACTTAATACCCAACTTAATCATGAGTAATGGAGAAAGAAAGGGTGATCAGCCATTATACCTCAAGACAAGAGCTTGCAAGAGTGATCCTCTAGTTTTCCTTGAAATTTTTGGTTCCTTAGGCTTCCCAAGCTTCCAAACTAGTGATTAATCGGTTTAGTTTTTCTTGTTTGCACTCAATCAAGCAAAACCCAAGATGGATTGAAGCTCTCTTTCTCTTGTTTTTTTCCTCCAAAGCCACGACCAAGACCAGCAAGAAATGAAGAAAAATCATCTAAGAAGAAAGATAAGAAGGTAAGAATTAAGTTGGTCAAACAACCATTGAATGGTTGCCACTTGTCGCGATGAGATTAGCTTTTAAAATTTTCTTTTCTCTCTCTTATTTTGATCCACAATTTCGGTTGGCTTAAGGAGATATTTATGTATGATTTTGTTCAATTAATAACAAGGAGATTAAGGTAATAAAGTATGGGTCAAGTGGTGCACTCAGTCGGTAACGAATGGTACATTTCGGTTTAATCTGATTTTCCTTATTTCACACGTACTAGGGTTTTCACTTATAATTCACTATCTTATGGTTATTACTTCTAATCAAACACTTAATATCATCTAAAACTCACTCTTAATCACCAAATTTAGTGCACACATCTCACCGAGTGAGCACACGGTCAAAATACGCAAAAAGCCATAATTTACCCGAACGAAAAATTTAAAGGGAAAACCCTTGATTCTATGGTGGATTGTAATTACTGAGGGTGTGAATGAGTAGTAAAGCTATTAGAAAGGAATAAATGCTAAATAAAAGGAATTTTAAGAAAAATATGAGGGATTTTACAATTCTATTGGTTACAATTATGGTTTCAATTAAAATATAAGGGATTTAGGAAAATCGGGTAGTCACAAGTAAACTAGGTTTTTTTTTCCTTTTGATTAGAATTTAGGGTTTCTAATCTTTAAAACAAAACAATGTCTTAAAACAAAAAAAATAAAATATAGAAACCGTAATATCCTACAAGTCAGGGTATCACAGTTCTAATTCCCCTGTATGTGCCTGAATGAACCGCAAGTCGATGAAGAACTTTTGCAAATTCAGTAAATCTTTAGACTTATTCGTTAAGTGATGGACAATAATGGGATTCAAGGATGTGAGCCCCATTTTTTTATTTCTTTCTTGGAAAAAAATATCATTAATCACCGCCAAAGTTGAGTATAATTGCAATTGGATTATATTTATAACTAGGTTAACGGGTGTCTATTCAGCAACTGAATATTACATTTGGATTATATTACACAAAACATTAAGAGAACTTAATGGGTGTAAAGAAGTATCAATGGTTAATTATGTATGATAACAAATGCTCGTTGAGTATGTGGTAGAAAAATTTTATATTTTACTTTTTTTTTTTGAAAATTTCCTTTCATAGAATTGAAATGTATACAAAAGAATTTTTTTTTGTTGACATTATTAATTGTATAAGAGTAAACGAGTTTAGTCTTTAATTTTAGAGGAGGAATGAGTTGGGTGATAATAGAGAAAGAGTGTAAATGAGAGGTTTCGAATATGAGACTTTTTTCTTACACTAAAAAAAAAAATTTGATCTTAATTTTAACTAAATTTCCGTCCAAGAATGTGCTAAAACCACATTGATAGGTAAGTCATTGATGTGGCAATTAAGAAAAAAATATGGGACTTCGTCAATTTAAGAGTGTGTTTGATAGAATTAAAATTTGAAATCTGAAATCTGAGTCCGTTAAATTGTTGATTGATAAATATTAAATCTAACACAATTAAGGGTATTAAAACTAAATAGGCAGTCTCAAAGTAGACCCCATTAAAAAATACAAACAATAAAAAATGGGGAGTTGGAGAGAGAAACAACTATATACCACAAATGAAGTACAATCAGTTTACAAACATGTACATTATGTTAGATGTTAGTTACTTACATGTTTCTATATTGGTTAAAAGATTCTAATTTATCGTTAATTACATTAATTGTGTTTATAACTAACTTCACCAAATTTGCACTGATAATCACGAAATATTAGCTAACTTGTGAGGGTATTTAAGCCTTTTTGGCCATGATGATGTAAGAAATGGGACCTAAAATTCTGACAGAGGAGGTTTGTGATATTTTTGAAATCACAGGGGAGGAGAGTGAGACTGTCAGAAACCTCAGGGGAGGTATCTGAAATTATCCCTTAAATCTATCATAGAAGGGATTTTGTATTGGGCCGACGCCCTGTCGTCTCTATACTAATCGGATAAAAACAAAACAACGGAACAGTGGGGGTCGAAGGGGGTCTCGTTTTCTCTGAACAGTTATTTAGATTAGGCGGCAAAATCTAATGACGCGCGAAACTAGCGAATGTGCGTGGGTGTACCGTGATACGTGACGAAATAATGGTGATGTTTTGGTAGTATAAATCACATTTATCTGCAGGCTTAGCAACTAAATGATTCTACCTTTTCTTTTACTGCTCTTCTTCTTCATGTGTAATACGATTGAAAACCAAAAGTTTTTCTTTCTTTTTTTTTTTTTGTGGGAAAAGTAGGTTATGGCAATTATTAAGTGGTACGGGTTGACAACACGTTTTCCCAAATTAGTGAAAGATAATCGCACGAGTAACGGAGTTGGAGTTGCAGTCTCAGCCGTCGTGGTTGCTTCGGTGCCCAGTCCTGTTTAAAATAAACCATATAAATACCAGTCTTTTTTAGTACAACAAATATCCACGGGGGAAAAAAAGGCCCATAGGCAAAAGAGAGTCGCCACCTCCCATCTTCCTCCGCCTCCGCCTCCGCCTCCGCACACATCTCAAGCATTCCCTTTCTAAGTTAGTGAGGTTTTGATAGTTCAATGGATTATGATATTGAAAACAAGTGAGTCCCCAAATTCTTCAGTATTCAATTGCAGCAACTTTTTTTTCCCTCGGATTGCAATGCTGCAGTTGATTTTTTGTAGGGGTTTGCTTCGGTTTTAGTAGCGAGGGAAGATTTAAGAATTTTGATGGCTTTTAATTTGCTTAAATTTGATAGCTGTTCTTCTTCTTCTTCCTTTTTTTTTCCCCTGGATTTTCGTGGAATGTTTCTGCAGATGCACTAAATACGTTTATCCATGGGGAGAGAGAACTAAATAAGAGCAGTTGATATTCATGCTCTATATGATTTCTGCGTGCCTTTGTTTCTAGGCATTTAAACTGTTGGGGAACTTATTTGCTATACTTGCTATTTAGTCAGTTCATTATGATTACTACCTATTTGCTTGGGATTGGTTGCGGTCCTTTTGTGGATAATGTTTTTGTCTTGTCATTTGATTGGTCTTATTTGACAATGCATCCTAATTTTGATAATGCTTGTACTTGGAGCATTTGTCTTCTATCTTTTGGGCTGACTTATACTCTGAATGCTACGAAACTGATTTTCTTTCCATTTGAAGTTGTGATCGAATGTACGTTTTTTTGTGGAATGATACAGTGAAATGTGGGACTGGCAAGGCACAAATATTTGCCTTCAAGAGAATATTGGTTAGTAATCTGTGGCTTCAATCTTGAATTAGCAATACAATTGTGCTAGAATCAACTTTCTTTCCCTGAAACATAAATCTGCGTACTACTTTTTTGAGCAAGTCCTACACTTGCCCTGTGTTACCAGAAACCATACGCCTTATGCCTGCCATTCTCTATCATGGCGGGTGTGATTCGCTTGGTTTTTGGACACATTTGTAGCGTTATAATTTAGTATTACAAGATTATAAGGAAATTTCATGTTTCCTGGGATTAATTTGTGTTTTCGCTTGATAAATAAGGCACTGAATAATCATAAACTTGACGCTTTGGATGTGCCTTTTAGAATCAGCAGGCATGTCTAAATGCCTGTGGAGTGATATGAAGCAGAATCAAGATGTTTCCTACATATTCGACAATGAAATTACTCCAGTTAAAGACTGTGGAGACTTGGTTTACTACGTCAACAACTATGGTAAACCCTCAATCACCTGAATTTGCAGTTTTGCTTACTGTAACCCTCAATCAGTGCTAATGGGACACTCCTGTCTGATGTGAATCCCTGTGATTCAGAAGAGATGAGTGAGAAATTAGAGAAACTTGAGGAGCCTTCTTCGCAAGTAAAGAGGCGTCGAATGCTGCAGTTTGACTCTGAAGGTCTGAATACACCATTTTGCAATGAAGATACATCATCTTCATACCTAAGATCAAAGGTTCTAACAATTTTCTCTTGAACTTCTTGATAGAACAATTTGTTTACAATCAATCATTCTTTGATGCACCCAAGGTTTATTTGCTCTAGCTCTGGCAATAACTTATACCTGTGGCCTTTTCCATCCCTGGACTTATCATCTTATATTATTTGCTATTCATTTGAGTGGTATACTTATTTATGGAAGAGTTCCTCATCTTGATATGATGTGTCAGAGTTTATGCTTATCTCTCTGATGATCCCTTTTCATTTTCTGTAAAATGTCCTTAGCTCTCATTGCTAATTTGCTGGTCAGCATGTGGTTAGTTACTCTGGCACAGCTCAAGTTCAGTAATCTTTAATACTCCATCTAGATTTCCATTTTCTAGCCGTTGGTTAATTTATGTCAAATTAAAGGCTTGTATTTCCTACAATGAAAGTAACCAACTGATGCAGACGAGAGTCAATCTTTGCTTGAAGCTATGCTCTAGATAATACAAGTACAATCATCTTTGGTTGCAGGATAAAGAGAATTCTGCTGAAGAGGCTGTGTCAGAAAAGTCACATTTGGTTTCTGGATATGCAGGTTTACCTTGTGTATAGCGTTGTGCTTAATCAATGTATGGCATTTGACTTATCTTGCACAATCATGACAATGATACTCAATATTCTCCAGATGATACATCTGAATCCGCTTTTGAGGCCTTAGATCAATCATCTGAAGGATGGCTAGCTAGTTGCTTTACTGATGCAGACAGCCCTGGTGATCTGTATGTTGCTGTAGACATTATTATTGTTGAAATTTTTTTTTAATGTAGTACTTTTGTAGTTGTATAATCTGATTCTCGGTATTGTGCGCAGCATTTCTGACGTTCAAATTGATATAGAAGGTATATGAGTATGGCTTTGACAGTTTAAGCTTCAGTTTGTGTTTAGCTTCACCATTTCCTCCCTTCTTTTTGCACTCAATGTCAGTTTTCTATTACTTGTAGAACTTCTCAACAACGAACCAGAACCTGCAGTAAGCACAAATCAATGTCGTCCTGCTCGGACTCAAAGAAATGTCTTCAGAGGTGCTAATCCTTGCTCTCTCTCTTTATAGTACTTTATTCTTACAAGTAAAGATTTTCAGCTTTTGTGAAATTTGGACTATGTCAACTGTTACTGTAAGCCTTCGACGTTCCTATAGCACGACAAGCGCTGTGTCCTAGTAAAAATGGACACTGTTCACTAACTTGTCTCTAGTTTTATTTGGAATGAAACAAGAGTCACCACTGAACTTCTTGGTTTATACCTGAAGGAAAATCAAGTGACTTCCATTTGTCTACCCTCAGGTAGGAAATCTTACATCCAGACTCCTGCAAATTCGGCTTCAACTGTTGCCTACCCCTTTGCCTTCATCAAACCATGTGCTGTTCGTGGAGATGTCACTCTGAAGGACATTAACCAGAGAATACACGCTCCACCACCATCAAAATTAAAGCAAAGTTATGACGACCCTGCTGCTTATCCAACTTCGGCATTTTCTGGGAAACTGGTGATTGGCAGCACAAAAATCCACACCGAAGGAGGAAAAGGCAGCATTACAATTATGAGAACTAAAGGTTGATGCCGTGAGGCGCTGGAATCTCTCTGTTTTCGAGTGTTACATAAACTTAACAGGCCAACCATTGTAGAGTTAATTTGAGGTTGTGCTAAACAATGAGCCAGTGGACCAATATTTGCGATTGGAATGGGAAAGAAATCGTATCCTCTATATTCATTACCATGTATACCGGATAGCACTATAAAATCACTTTAATTATAGTATGCATCATTCTTGGTTTGCTTGTTTCATTCTCTTTTCCGGTTTTCCCTCCTCGCTTTTGTAGTTTGTCCTATCATACGAGCAGTAGTAGTACTTTTATCTGGGCCATCATTCCTTGTGACCGCGAGAGATTGGGACATTCATTCGGGCACATGGAATCGTGGAACGAATGGGCTTAGCGTACCATATTGATTGGCAAGCCGCATATGGAATGGCAAGTCCGCATAAAGGCCCAGTAGTCGGTACTCCTCTCCATTTTAGCCAGACTGGAAAATGGAGGCGAAAATGCCGCGACACCACCCTTATTAATCGTGGATTGGGGATGTAGTTCAAACACTAATAGCTAGTTTGGGAGTTTAGAGTAGGAAAAAAAGGAAGAGAAAGGGTAAGTTAGAAAAGAAGAGAAAGGATGGGAAAGGATCCAAGTTCCTATCGAAGTTGTTTGGGAGTTTTAACAAAGAAAAGAAAGTAAGTAGTTTTCTTTTGTTTGGAAATTGAATACAAATGAAAAGAAAAGATATCTAAAAAATTACTTTACAAATATGCCCTTTTTATAAGGTGAAATGAGGTGTTTTGATGAGGGTTTTATAGTGGGGGAACTCATCGAAAATTAAAATTTGTTGTATCGAAATTTTTTAAGGGTAGTTTTTCCATATTTAAAAATTTACTTAAGACTTCCGCACTTTCCTTTCCTCTCTGACTAATTTTGGGCTCCCAAACAATGGAGAAACTTTATTATCCTTTCAAAAATATTTTTTTTTTCTTTTCATATCCTTCCTCCCAAACTAGCCATAAAACTGGACTTTTGACAGAAAAAAAAAAAAGAAACACTAAAACGGGACAATGCTCATTATCACAATGACTGATTATGGAGTGAATTCAATCAAGTGGTCGGCCACATCATGCCCTGGCTTTGATTATTGTCAACAAAACAGCTCTCACTAAAGCCACGGAAACATGCCAAACCAACAGAAATGGCGACCCCAACCCAAACAAGATGTGATTAGGACCGCTGTTAAAACTCAAACCACTCATCTCGTGTTACACTGGTCTGAGTTGATAGGATCCATCCTGGCCATTCCTTGGTTGAGAAGGACCACGGTACATTACGAATCCACCCAATATTTCACTTTAAAATAAAACAGTAGCATACACTAGTAGCACTCTGTTTGGATTGTGAATTATTAGAGATATTTTTACTGTAGCATTTTTTGTGATGTGATGTATGTGAGATAAAAAGGTAATTGGGAAGGTAAAAAGGTGTATTGGAAATTGTAATGATGATGTAAGCAAATAAATTTGGGGAAATAAAACCCAATTCAAACAAACCCATTAATATTTGAGTCCTTTGGCATCTGTCACCGACCGAAATTTTGTAATTGTACAAGCAGGCTATTAATATTAGGTTTTGCATTTAATTGCTTCATCAAATTATTAGTTGTAAGACTATCGCTCTGCGTCCCCTATGCATATTATTTGACCAACAGACTAAAACAGAATGCAAAAATGAGGTGAATGCCAACTCATTAAACTTGATTGCGTCTAAACTCAAGCAATAATAGCTAGATTAAAGAAGTAGTCAACAATTGAATCGATGGACTATGATTGATGAAAAGATGTTTTTGTATGCACATGGAACTCTAATTAATAGCGCCCCTCGGGAATCAATAGCTTTGTTTGGATAGAGTATTATTTGAAATATTATTTGAAATAGTTACTATAGTACTTTTTGTGATGTGATATATGTGAGATAAAAAGATGGTTGGGAATATAAAAAGGTGAGTTGGGATTGTGTTTATGATGCAAGCAAAATATTATTTGGGATAGAGTCACTATCTACGTATCCGGACTGAATAGTGAACCGGAAGAGATTTTTGTTTGCGGTTCAATTGATTCAACTCTGATTCAAAGGTTTAATCATTTTTTTATTTATTTTAATATTAAGAATTTTGGATAAAGCTGAAACTCTTGTTGTAAAAAATAAAAATTTGGTGAAACCCAGTTAAACCTCTTGATTTTTATTGATTCTTAGCCAGATTTGATCAGTTCAATTGAAATTTTGAGTCAACTATTGAACCAAATTAAGGGTATGACCAATTTGCAGTTCGATCGATTGAGCCGATTGATCCAACTCAATTTTCAAAACATTGTCGGAATAGATAGCCATTACATATGATCCTAAAGGAGCTCTTACTCATATTATTGGAGATTAACCCACAAAAATAAAGAGCTAAGTTTGAAGAATTTAATACAATCAACTGATTACTCGAGAAAAGATCTGGAAAAGGACTCAGTGCAGTTGGGGTCTCGTACGATTCAATCCGATTGTTGTACTCTTTTATATTACTTTGTGTATAATTACATTGCATTGTTGTATTCATAGTAAAAGTGATATACATAAATAAATATACTTGACATATGTTCGATACAATATTATATTATATTTGTACATAAAAATTTTGAATATGTATGACAATCGGCCGAAAACTGCACAGAACACAATCGCACGGAGAAGGAGCAGGGACGGTAAAGCCAGTTAATGGCCAAGATTTGGCCAACAAAAATTGTAAGGTCCAGATTTTAACATGTGCGGAACCCACAAATATTGTTATAGTGTTACTCGCTGTTGTTTTAGTGTTACATCGTATACAAATGATGTTATACAATGTACAAAATGCATACAAGCTTCCGGAACGGTTGCACTGACAACTATTCCAGCCCCGGGTCCGAACCGCACCGAGACCTTGTCGAAAGGTCTATATCATGATCATCATTCCCAACAACCCTTACTGTCCAAACACGTTTAGCTTTGAAATGGGAGTGAGCATTAAAAATTTTAATGATCTGAACCAAGTTTTTGGGGTGTGCTTCACCAGCAAATTATACAAAGTTCAATTCCTCAAGATTTTGCACGGTAGCTCAGTGCACAAGTTGAAGCATGAACAGAGACGAAAATTTTGATTCGAGTTCTAAAATGTTCTTCGTTGAGAAGAAAATGATAAAAAATAACAGAAAGAGACGTAATGTAAATGCTGCCTGAGTGAAGACATGCCAAAAAATTTGTTTCTTCTTCACATACGCACGAAATTGAACGTGGATGAGGCTTTGGACCGGAGTGTCACAATAATTGAATTGATGGCAGTACAGACGTCCAAAATGCTACTATAATGTCTATACTAAGTACAATGTACAGAGCTGGCATTCAATGGCCACCACTACCACCACCAAAGCGCCTACCACCCTAATGGAGTAGAAGCAACGCGTTTAATAAAAGCAATTAAGAAACATATGATGAATACTTGAATTGTTATTTTTACCAACCCGCCCGCAGCACCCCGCTCTGCAAATTCAAAAAAATAAAAATAAAGGGATAAATAGAAACTTATAAAAGTGAAAAAGAAAAAGCACTGTAGTAGTAGTAGCAGCAATGGCAAAACATTCTAAGGAGAGGGACATGCATCTGGTGGGTGGGTGGGTGGTAAAACTTGGAATGCAGGAGGAGGAGCCGCCGGGATTGATTGGTTGAACATGATCAGAAAATATCAAGAATTTCCAAGATGAAGTTGTTGCAGAGCGGGCAGTTCCCTCTTTGCACCCAAAGCTCCCTTGAACACAACCTGCAAAACGTGTGACCACACGGGATAAACGCAGCACCTTTATGCCTAACCATGCACACGCAGCAATTGTTATACCCTCCGCCACCCGCGCCGCCTTCCTCCTCCTCCTCCTCCTCCTCATCCGCGTCCTCCTCGTCGTCGTCCATCGTAAAACCCGATCCATCCAGCCCCATTTGCCTATCCGTCTCCGCCAACAACGCCATCAGCGACATCCTCACCGGCTGCTCCTCTCCTCCTCCGGTTCCGCCACCTCCTCCCTCCTCCTCCTCCTCTGCCGTCGTCTCCCCCTCTGTCTCTTCTCCCTCCTCCGCCCCCATTTCATCGTCAATTCCGCGTGCATTATCATACCTTCCGCGGATAGCCCGACTCTCGTTCCGCTGCAGCATCGACGATCTACTCCGGGGAACTCCCGAGCTCAAATCCGCGTCCGGCTGACTCGTCTGGTCGGGTGTGGGCGTGTTTAACCGGGTGGAGTCTCGCCGGGACATCATCATTCTCCGGCTGCTGCTGCTGCTGCCCATGGGGTGCTGAATGGGAACGTCGGAGGCCGGAACCGGAACAGAAGAAGTCCAGGAGGAGCCGGAACCTTGCCGGCGTAGGCGAAGCTTCTCTCTAAAGTTCCTCCAGCTCTTCCTGGTATCCTTACTATAGCCGCCACCGTTGGGGTCTTCCCTGATTATATCCATAAGGGTCCGGTTTGATGGGGTCCGCATTGGACCTCCGCTTCTGTCCTCAGTTTTTAACACAGCGCTTAACGTTAGATTGGACATGTTTGGTCGGAAATTATTGTTGTTATCGAGGTTTTCGTCTTGCCTAATTCTGAGGTAGTCTCGGAGATTCGGAGACTCGAGTTTTTCGTCCGAAATCAAATGCCTTCTGGGAATAGTAATCCCACCACCAGCTTCCATCCACCCCAAGAAAACGAGTGAGTTTATTTGCAATGAATGTGGCTGATATTTTTAGATACGAGAATGGGACAAAGAGGTAGGAGAAGAACGCGAGAATTTCTCAAGAATTTAAGGATCGGAAACTTGGTGTCTCGAAAAGCGAGATGAAGAAGGGTTGAGCATTCCGAAGCCAAATCGGATGATGATGACCAGGATAAAAAAGAAACATACGAAAATTAAAAGCTACACAGGAAGGAGGAGGTAAGATCTTCCGTGTGGGGAATATACCGCAGAGTCGAAGCGGATATGAAATATTATTGATTAGCTCAAATTTGCAGAAATTCTGGTGGATAAAACGAGAGGTGGAATCCGCACAGTAAAAAGGGCATCGGATACCTTCCGTGTGAGACCCATTGAATGAGAGGAACAGATCTGAATCATCTATCCATCTATCTGAGCAGTTGATACTAGTCTACTACAACTTTTGATGGATGAATCATGAATGTTTGTGGGATGTGGAAAAAGCGTTTGTTCTTGGTGACCGGTGGTGTTTGTCCAGGCCTCTCTCTCTCTATTGGCAAAAGTTGGAGAAGGGGAAATATGGCAAAGAAAGAAAGGGGATAATGAAGAAAGTCTCCCACGACCTTTTCCTTTTTTGTGTGGTCTGAATTCTAATGTCTAAACAAAGCCACAACAAAAAAAGTACGTCGTTATGTTATGCTGCTACTACAATTTTCAATTTTGTCTCTCTCTCTATACTTTCTTTTCTTTGGCCTTTGATGATTTTGATGAAGTCTATTTTGCTTTTGCCCCTTTTTGTCTTGTTACTTTGGTGGGTGATATGATATCCGTAGCTAATCTCTCCTCCTGTGTCTCAGATGGTTGTGTTGAGACAGAGAGAAGCGTTGACAGGGAGAGGGAGAAAAGGGTAGTTTGGGCAGTTGAACGGGAAAAGATGACCGAGTCTTGTGTGGAGCTCAATTTGTATGGTAGCCCTTGGCCTTGATTGGGGGAATCTCTGGACCTCTGCCTTTCGTCAATATTATAGTATCTGGTCAAAACTAGTGATTGGGTAAAATTCGGTACTTGCCTGCGAGAAAGAATTCATTCAGTCTGATGTTTGATTCGATAAAAAAAGAAGACAGACTAATGGATTATGTGTTAGGATTTAGTGATAAAAAAAGGAGACCAAAAATCTGATACAATTGGATCCTAAAAATCATCTTATACTCGATATATATAAAAGAAAAAATGCGGAAGCAAAAGTCTAAGGATGTGTTTGGATTGCATTTTTCGTGATTTTTCGTGAAAAAATTACTGTAGCGATTTGATGTATGTGAGGAAAAAAAGGTAATAGGGAAATGTGATCACGGAAAACGACAATATTTTCCGACGGAAACAAGCAATCCAAGCATGGCCTTAATAATGGCTTGCATCTCCGTGTTATTGCACTATAAATATATATAAATTCATTTCAAGAAACGAGAAAAAGTTTATTTTGCAGTAATTGTTTTCGGTTAAATATAACAAATACATTAAAAAAAAGGAAAAAAATTCAGCAACTGGAGTGCTTAATTACATTTTGTCGTCTTGAAAAAGAACTGAACGCCAAACATATTAGAGGACAATATCCCGCGAAATGGGAAGGAAATTTTACTGAAAAACAAAATTTAAAATGTGAGGATTAAAACAAAATCTTTTTATACGCTGCTGCTGTCAGTGTATAAAAGATTTACACAAAATGTAAAGAGGAAAATACAAGAGATGACGATTTAAATCCAAGGCATTAATTTGAGGTTCTTTTAATTAATGCTGATGATAAGGTCCAAAACAGCATGTAATCATGAAATTTGGACATGTAGGTGAATAATTGTTAAAACCCGGTGCGTATAAAACCCGAGCAAGCCAGAAATAAAAGCAACAAACTGCATATAACCGCAGAGCACAGGAAATGACAATAATGGCCAACTTTCCATGGCTTCTGTCCGTTTCTCTCCTCTTATTCATAAGCTGTTCCGTGTCAATCCTTCAAGTTTCACTCGTAAGTTAAAACGAGTTTTGAAACTCGGAATGAATGCAAGAGGGGATTTTCTGGAGAAATGTTTATGATCAGTAATGCTTTTCCTGGTTTCAAACACCCAATAAAGAAACCCCCTTCCTCTCCTCTCTCGTACCTAAGAAAATCTAATTATTGAGAAGTTTGATTTAAAGTTTTGTTAAGTAGTTCAAAAGTTTTTTTTTTTTTTTGTTGGTTTGAGTAATTTCTTGCCCTTTTTCACGGTCGAGACAACACAGGCTGACGAACCAGGACCATCGCAACAAGGCCGTTTACGCCCCAACTTTGTCTTTCCTGTAGACACTCCCCCGGGGGTCAACACTTGCCCTGTGTCTCGAGATAGTAAGCTGTACATATATATATATATATATATCTACTTATTGGAATTTTACTGCACACTACTATTAATTAATGGATGGTTACGGGATGTGGAAGCGAATGCGATCATCGATGCTCAGCAACGTCACACAGAAACGATTGCTTGTGGTTCTGCAACTCGTGCTGCAAAAAATGTCTCTGTGTTCCGCCGAGTACCTTCGGGAACAAGCAATGCTGTGCCTGCTACGACAACTGGAAGACCAAGAAGGGCACCCCCAAGTGCCCTTAATTATGATACATTACTGCTGCGTACCTTCATTTTCATACCATCATCAATAATTTTATACAATATCATATAAATCCTTCTCTGACGGGTTTTCTTTCTTTCCGATCGCATAACGAGGTAAACCCGTAATAAGTTTAATAATAAATCTTATATACACTGACGCTGTATACACTGTCACGGTTGGATATCCGACACAATCAGATAAAAGTTATTTGAACTGTATCATGAATTCGTCCTTCAACCAATCATCTCCAATTCTGGCTCTATCTTTGATTGGTCTGGAGGAGAGAAGTCTACGTGCTGCTGCATCCCAGTATCATATTCAATTAGTATTATTTTGGCGGTTGTCCGTTTGAATGAGCAGCAGGCAGTTGAACCGACTTCATTCTTACGTTGGTTGCTCGTATAAAAATACTTGAAGTTGTTCACTAACTCCATCCCTCCCCCAGCATTGTATTTCTTCTCTGAAAGACCCAAAGTATTTTATTCAAGTCTAAGGAGTAGTACTATTAATCAAAGCAAAATCGATATTAGCGATCTATTTGCCCCAGCATTATTATTATTTTTTTAATATAGAGAAATGTGGCAGTTGCTTTCTGGGGCCAGCATCTCTATGGAAGTTCAGATTAGTTAGCCTAATCTCAACGTTATAGTAGTTTAATCACTCTCTGAGTAATCTTTGTTGTTGGTGCTAAGTGGAGCACACATGACGTCACAGATGCGGCCCAAAATTAGTTCGACTTAATGTTCATGGGTCATGTCTTGCCAGGATATTGGTTAGGCATAGGTGTTCAATTATAAAATTCTACGATGTATTTTTACATGAATGACGTATTTCTTTCTATAAAAGTTAATAAATTTGTCAATATAACAATTAGATTTACATGAAGCAAAGTTACCATGTATGGATACAAAATTGATTCGAATTTATTAAAAGAGACAGAAATTGTTTTTTCTATAGACAGAAATAACACACACACCCAATTAGATTAGAACGCCCAGAAAGTCATCGTTAAAGAGAATCAGAATCTAATCTAAGAGGGACACACAAACCAACACCATCCAACCAATTGGTGACAGGAGGTGCGGTTGAAGACCTTAAACCCATGTTGAAGAACCAAAAATTATAAGTAAATTGATTGGATGAGAATTGGTCGCACAAAATGGATTGATTCGCTAATTCTCTTTAATTAGATATATCACCTAGGTGAGAAATATGATTAATTGAAATAATATTTTTTCCCTTTCGAGGGTGGTCCCACTCCTCAAATGCCCTCTCAATCTCCAATCTGCCAGCCACGGCTCCAACCAATTGAAACGGTAGTCCTGTTCCCTTTCCTTAATTGCCGCCCATTTTTGAGCCAAGGGCGGGAATACGTATGATTTAATTTGGACCGGGCTGGAGCAGTAAAATGAGGGCTTGTGGTTGGGTTGAACTTGAGCTGGACTCAGGCGGGTAAGCCCAATTGACAAGCTAGACAACCAATCAAAGAAGCCCATGTTTGAAGTGCTCCAATATGTACCGTGCAAAATTAAGCTGCGAACGTGGTTGAATTTCCAAAGGTCAAACTTATCCGTTACATAAAATTTGAAATGAAAAAACAGGCCTCTTCCTTCAGTGAGGGGTTCCTCCAACCTGTTGCGGAGAGGTGTTTCACAGCCAATAATTTGATAAAAAAAATTTGTTCATTTATTTATTTTTTTAACAAGATCAACATTGAATTACTGTCCAAACTTTTATTTGATAAGTAGGTTTTGGCTGAACAGTCTATATCTCGTCAAAATATCCAAAGTTTTAGATTGTTTTCTAATATAAGTTAGTTAAGCATATTTAATACGTAATTAACAATATAAAAGATATTAATTATATGCTATTAAAATGCTTTTAAGGTCACATATTTGTTTATAAGCATAAATTATAGCTTATAACATTATTGACTAATACATTAATATGTAATATGATATATTAGTAGGAATGAAATATATAAAATATTTTTATTAATCTATGAAATTCAGTAATTCGATCGATAATCGAGAATTCAAGAATTGAATTTCAATATTCATTTCCAAACCATTTTACAAAAATTTAAAATTAAATTTTATTCGATTTTCCCGAATTCCATTTTACCAATTTCCAATTCAATCTAAATTGTATTGGCTAGTTATTCGGTTTTCCCAAGCGTGAACATCCCTATTACATGCCTACACTAGATTCAATTTTAATATTTTATACTTCGAGGGAAAAAAGAAAAAATGGAAAATGGATAGCTTTTTATAACTTTTTTAGGGTAAAACCACCAAAACCGTCTTTTTATAACTTTTTTAGGGTAAAACCTTCTACATTAACCGCAACCTGAATTTCCCTTGGGATGGGCAACGTTCGCGGCTTCTGGAAGCTTCCATGACACAACTGCTTCTTATAAACTCCACATCCTAAGTTGGTTGCTTGGTAGGATACATCTATAGTTGTCCCGTCTCTGCATTGAACGTCAGCCCTTTTTCTGTGATTCTTCCTTCCTTCCTTTCTGTCTATCTTTCCTGGGTGGCTTCTTCTTCAACTCAATCTTCTCTCTCAGGTACTTAATTGTCTCTTTGTTCTTCTTTGGTGGCAATCTTTTTCAATTTTCTACGCTCGGATGGACGGTGAACGCTCACTAATTAATTGGTTGCTTTTTCGGAAATTTGTTTTTGCCAATTGTGGATATCAGGCCAATTGCATAGAGCTAATTTCTTGTTAGATCTTTGCAGTTCGGCAAAGAATCGAGAATGGCTCATATCCTTCCGATATGTTTCTCTTCTCTGATTTTAATATTTTCTTCAAATAGAACTTTTTTTTTTGATATTTCTTGAGTAAATTTAGGTAATATTTTTCAAACATTGGGTCAATCCCTTCTATTATGCTACAAGTTAAAGGATTGGGCAAGTTCCTGTTTGATGTGCTCCTTGACATTTGTAGCTAACGCGGTAACCAGAGAGGGCGAGATCGCGAAAGGGCTCAAGCCAGGGCTGGCCACAAGGCTAAGCAGCCCAAAGACGATGGCCTGACCCCCGAACAAAGACGAGAGAGGTGGGTTCAATTCAATCATCAATGCCTTTGTTTCCCTACTTTCTTTCGAAAAGGATTTAATTCAGATGTGGTCGTTACCTTTCCGGTGCATTGGCATTTTTTTGGGCAGGGACGCGAAAGCACTTCAGGAAAAGTTAGCTAGGAAAGCAGCTGGGAACAACGATAACTCTGTTGGTAACAAAATCGGTATCAAGAAGAAATAGCAGCAGATTAGTGTTTAAATGTAGGTGATGAATGTTGTAATAGATGATGGATCAGATTTGGGTTCTGGGGGCTTTTTTAAAGTCGCATGTTTCATGTCATTTTGATGGTTGAAGATTGTCCTCCAATAGGAATAGGGATCAAATCTGACACAGCTGAATCCGTGCATGTTTGATGTCATTTTGGTGTTTCATATTTACTTCAGATGATCCTCCTCTGAGTGCTCGTCGGCAATTCTGTAATCCGTGCAATCATGTCTTTCCTTTCTTGGCTGTCGATGCTCATAAATCGCTCCATGAGCATAGCAATATCTGCCCTTTTGGGCATTTTGTGTGCAACTGATCTCTTTACTCTCCATCACACTTTCCTCCGATTCTCAACGACGAATCTACTATTTGGATTTAGAACGAACATTATAGGAGATGTGAGCATTGGCTCCCTCGCCAAAAGCGCTTTCCATGGTGGAACTGGAACTCCATCAGCAAGAGTCCAAAACCACTGAAGAACCTAACTCGAATGTCGCGCAAACCAGCTGCGAGTTCATCTATGACTGTTTTTTTGGCTGAAAGATTACTTCCCATTCAAATGTATAGTGCCGAATTCGGAGGTCGGGCGTTTAGCAATTCAAAGCAGTATTTCAAATCTTTTATCGAATTTCTCAATCCAAATGCAATGCAGCTAAAAAACAATTCTGGCACTTTTCTCTAAGCTGGCATGTTTTTCTTTCCTCTAAAGTCAGGGCACTTTTCATTAAGCTGGCATAGATCAACCGATGACATCTTTTGGTAAAACGTTAAAATGTTTTCTTGTTCTTGGAAGAGTATCTAAAATAAACACGTAAACGAGAACCCATACGATTTTTTCTCGACATTCACATGTCTGGCGCCGTTCCCACAAACAAAATCCAAAATGTGGCTCCTGGATGGTGAAGCATAGACGCAGCGTATTGATGATGTTGAAGTTGAAGTACACAGTCGGTAAGTACATTTGGTCTTTTGAAGCTGAAACACATCTAAACTTGTGATACAAACTTTTGATTATTTAGTTGATTCATCTGGTACAATAACCTCTACTGGCTCCAAAATTCTGTAGGATGATATTACAATCTTTTCGATTCTTCTCTTTTCTTTTCTTTTCTAACTTAAAGGGTTTCTCTTCTTTTCTTTTCTTTCCTATACTCCCAAACTAGCCATTAGGAAAGTATCCATCTTTGAGTGATTTCGTTTACTCTTGATTTACAATTAATGACCTGATGACTGAACCATGTCATGACCTAATGCGTACTGCTCTGATTCTTTTAATTGTCGAACAATAAGTTTTTGTGTTCAAATATGATTAAATAAATGGGACGGAGGAGGAGTTTGAAAAAAAGTAGAAAAAAAAAACGAAAAAATAAACACCAAACATCTGGGCTACCCAAATCAAAGGCCCAAATTATTGGCTCACCATTGTCTTGATTCTTAAAACAAATATCTCAGTTCCCAAATTAAAAGCCCCAATCCAAATTTCCAGGTTTGTAGTTGGTATGCTGATTGCCTGAACTGAGCTGTAGTCCTGGGGACCCTTCAGCCGGAACCTATGGTGCCGGTGGTGTTATCTCTATCGGGGCCTACTAACCCATTCCCGCCGACTTCCGACCGGCGGGTCGGCACAACTAAACCGGTGGTCCCATTCCAGCGCCACCAAGGCGTAGCTGCCCCAACGCCAGCGGAGCAAACGCATGCTCTTACCGTACAAGAGAAAGGTCCGAGAAATGTTGGCCTGAAGAAGCTCAAGGACAAGGAGGCAAGAGAAAGAAAAGTGGAAACAAGCAGGAAAATAGCATCCCAGAAGGCAGTATCAATCATATTAAGAAGGGAAGCGACAAAAGCTGTCATTGAAAAGAAAAAAGGTAACTCCAAGAAATTATTGCCCAGGACTGTTCTTGAAGCCCTTCACGAGCGCATCACTGCCCTTCGATGGGAGTCTGCTCTCAAGGTAGGCATCTTTTTTTTTTTTTTGTGAATTTCTACTGCTTAATTACTCGATTTACTGTTGCTTTATTTCCTTGTTCAATCTGGTAAAGTTTCACTTTTTATGAAGGAGTTAAGAACTGTTTTATTGAGTGGAAATTGTTTTGGTAAGAATATGATGGATTAATTATTTCTGAGATAACCCGTCCAGCTGAATATTCCTGCCCAGAGAGAGCAAGCATTTATGTGAAGGAGAGTCTTTAGGTGGTAATGGAAGTGATTTCACTATGGTTCTACGATTTGCTTGCGAAGTATGCATCTGCATATCTATATATAAGGCAGTAATGAAACGAAGTCTCTGTCTACTGTGATCTCTTAGCCGAGAATCCTGTAACTGCACTGGAACATCTGCTTATTAATGATTTTGACTGAGAGACTTCCTATTGGGTGTCTTAGGCATCTCATAGACCTTTTACTGTCGTTTGCTATCTGTTTATGTTCCCTAATACATTCATGGATTATTCCAATTGCTACTTCGTAAACTTATAGGAATGAAGTTGTTATGGATAGATTGAATAACTGAATCCATGTTAATTTAATTAGATCATGTCTACTTCCAGGTTTTTGATCTCCTTCGTGAGCAGCTTTGGTACAAGCCCAATTCCAGTATATATATTAAACTTATTGTCATGCTTGGAAAGTGTAAGCAACCGGAGAAAGCTCACTCCTTATTCCACATGATGATTGATGAAGGATGTGCAGTGAATACTGAAGCTTACACTGCTCTTTTATCTGCTTATGGTCGGAGCGGCATCTTTGACAAGGCATTTTCTCTCCTTGAAGAGATGAAAAACACTCCTAGCTGTCGGCCTGATGTCTTCACATACTCAATCCTCATAAAATCATGCCTGCAGGTTTACAAATTTGATGAGGTGCAAGCTCTGCTCACTGACATGGCGTCAGAGGGGATCAAACCCAATACAATTACATATAACACCCTCATTGATGCCTATGGGAAAGCAAAGAGGTAACTCTGCCCCTATTCTCTTGCTGTCATCTCGGCATCAATCTGGTTCAGGAAATTCTTCGAAATTATACAGACAGAACTCGTGATGTTAAATCAGCCAGAATCAAGAAAATTTCAAACTAAGATACAATGAGAAAAGTACTAGTAACTCCATCTTTGTGGTTAATTCTTTTTGGTTCTGCATGTGTTGTGCCTTGAAGAGTTAATTAGGACCCATGAAATTCAGTACCATCATTTCTGTGGTGGACAGTGGGTACCAGCTTGTGCTCCACAATGTTGACTTTTCTCCACGTCATAGTTTGCTTGTGTTTTTGGGAAAGGGTTTTCCTGTCAAATTGATTGTATTTTCACGGCAAATAGGTTGTTATTATGCCTTGTAATAAAGTAACTGATCATAATTCTGAAGGTTTGCAGAGATGGAATCAACACTCGTGGAAATGCTTAGGCAGAGGGACTGCAAGCCTGACGTCTGGACCATGAACTCTGCATTGAGAGCCTTTGGAGGCAGCGGGCAAATAGGTTTAATGGAGAAGTGCTACGAAAAGTTTCAGAGTTCTGGGATCGACCCCAATATCAAGACCTTCAACATACTTTTAGATTCATATGGAAAAACTGGGAACTACGAAAAGATGAGCGCGGTGATGGAATACATGCAGAAATATCACTTCAAGTGGACCCTTGTGACTTACAATATTATAATAGATGCATTTGGTAGGGTTGGGGATTTGAAACAGACAGAATTTCTATTTAGGCTTATGCAGTCTGAGCGGATAAAACCAAATTGTATTACTCTTTGTTCCCTTGTGAGGGCCTATGGACAGGCTGGAAAAGCTGAAAAGATTGGAGGAGTATTGCGATTTATTGAGAACTCAGATGTGACACTAGATACTGTATTTTTTAACTGCCTAGTAGATGCATATGGGATGATGGGATGCTTTACCGAGATGAAAGGGGTGCTGGAAATGATGGAGAGGAAGGGATGCAAGCCTGATAAGGTCACATATAGGACCATGATCAAAGCTTATTCACTTGGTGGAATGTCTAGCCATGCCAAAGAAATCCAGAATGTTCTTGCATCATTAGAGAAGATTTCATAGATATGAAGAAGCCGGAACTTCTAGACTACTTGGAAATATGCTGTTTTGAGCAGCATGAATTTTTTTCTTTCTGATTGAGCACGGCAATTGTATAGATTTGGTTTATGTGATCCATGCTGCTCTCTGACTATCGTGCTCGGCAGTCCTTGTGTAAAGTATGTTTCTTGACTACCTAATGTAAACTTGTTTATTTAGCAATTATAGCTAGTTGGAGTGTATAAACTAGTGGTCAATTGATATCGTGCTATTAGTTTGCTTCATTTCCTTCTCATTGTCTGGTCTTTTTTGAACAACTACTTACCAGCTCGGACAGCCCCACTAACAGGGAAAAAAAAAAGTGGTTTTTTTCTTGTTACAATTACGTGGAGAGAATAATTCCCTAAAAGGACTATAGACGACTCTTATATGGCATAAATCAAGAACTAAGTCAATGTACAGATGACAAATAAACCATTTCTTGATCATAGAAAAATTGTGAAAATAGGTTTCAGAAACATTTCAGTGTTCTTCCAACTTGTAAATTTAGTTGAATCAGTTACTAACTTCACATGATTCTTAGAAGTTGATTGCTGAATTTTATGCTAACCCTAGTAATGCAAGGATAATCAGTAGTGTGCCAACATTTTTTTTTTTGTTTGAAAGTATATTCTAACATACTTTAAATCAAAACTACTAAGATACGATGAAAGAAATGAAAACTAGTAACCTTAAACTATGGAAAAAAAAGGTAAGATAGTAATCTAAGAAATTGTTTTTGAAAAAAGGGAACTACATGCACTTGTGGGGAATTATATATATATATATATATATATATAATTCTTTTTTACTTCATAGTACAAATTTTCAATTCCTTGGTGTTATACCATCTTTTATTTTTAAATTTTTTATCTCATGTGATTTCGTTTTTTTTTCTAATAAGATGTTTCATATTCTGATCAAAAGTATGTATGGGAATCATTATGTATGGGAATTAATGTTATTTTGTCAAAATTTTGGATGAAAAAATCATCATAATGTTTGACTAGTCAATGCAGGGGGTAAAGTATATATATTTAAAGTTTAGGGGGCAAAGTGTTACAAAGGTCAAGTTCAGGGGGGTAAGTCTAATTAACCCAAAAAAAAACAAGGGTAAGAAAGAAAATGACAGACGTATAAGGATTTGGGCAAAAGGCCCAAATGGACTAAAATAGCTGAAGGCCTCCCTTCCCTACGTCGTCTGCATGTCCAGCCCACTACTCCGCAGAGGACGAATAGTTTACAATCTTAGAGAGAGAAACTATTTACATTTTAGAGAGAGAAACTTAGGCAACGAAGGAGCACGAAGACGAACGTACAATTTTTTTTTAAAAAAAATGTCTGGAAAATCACACACACTCACGCACTGACATATACATGTTTATGTTTGCATAAGCTTCTCTATTTCTGTATCGATATATAATCATATACACACTCTTGGGAATGGAATTTTATTGCTTCCATTTCTAGGGCAAAATTGAGGTACCTACAAAACCCTAGAATCCGGAGGGAGTGTCCAGGAGGATCAATTTTCTACCCTACCTTGCAATTCTCGGGACCTATACACAATCCAGGTATTGTTTATCTATTCTTAGCTTCTGAAAGCCTAGAATTTGGACTCTGTTTGTCTTTCGAGGAAACCCTAGAATGGTTATATGTGTTTCGGAATGAATTTTTAGGGCTTTTTTTGGGGGGGGAATGAATGTGGAATTGTGAATTTGGGAGTTCTGTTGCTGCATTTTGGTTGAATTGTTCATTCTTTTAGCATTTTGAGAGTAATCATTGATGAAGCTTGTAGAATTAGCTGTTGGCTTTTTTTTTTTTTGGTATGTTAATGTGTATCTATTCTTTTGCTTCAAGCTTAGTAGTTTGGGATATTGACGATCCTTTTAGTTGATCTGTTGAAGTTGCTCTGGGTTGAGATGGGAATGCTTATTGCTGCTAATATGCAGGGTGCTGGTTTATCTCAGCAAAGTGTTGTAGGGTCTGGATATTTGGATACTTAGTCCTGCCATGCACCTATGGATGTTAAGCATTGGTTCAAGGCTGGAAAAAGTTTAGCACGGATACCATTTTGACTCAGATCAATTTTAGTCAATGGATGTAGAATGTAGTTCGTGTTTAACAAAATTCATGACTCCGTATTAGCAAATACTATCAATGCAACCACGCATGTGAACCAATTAAGTAAATCACTTATTGTGACTTCTTCTAATATTCATATTTATCTTCCTTTTGGCACGTTCATCTTTTTCCCTTGTGGCTGAAACTCTGTTAAAGCTTTCACATATTGAGTTCTTGGGTTGGTGCATGCATGTCTCTCCCCCTGCCTTCCGTCTTAGCAGCATGAGAGTGATGTTGTGGTTTTATTCCTTTATATGTCATATTAATGATTCTACTTATTCCTTTTCTTCTGTTTTATTGTTTTTCCTTTTGGAGGGTTAAGTCATTTGACATTCCTGACCTTTGACAGTATCGGGAATTTTTGCCTTAATAGATGTTGATCACTCATCTTTCTATCGATGTGGTTAATGTTCTGGATCATTATTATGCTGGCCATGTAATAACACTAATTGCTTGTTCAAAATGTAGTTTTTACGTCTATTGACATGTAACAAGCACTTTTGTGTCAACTAGACATATGTAATAGCTGAAATACCAAGCTTAAATGAGCGTATTAGCATATAGACTGCACTTGGGGTTTGAACAGTGGGCAGGAATACTTGCTTGTGCTTTTTCTACTCAGAACAGCTATATTAGCTATATTTGTTTTTCTGTTTTCTAACAACTGTTTTCTTTGTAAAAGGGGAAACAAGTTGCTTTTTATATGAATTGAGTTCTTTTAGTTGTTAGAGGAATAGCAGCAATCATCTGAAAGGGTTTTGGAATGGTTTTAGTTTTGTTTTTTGGCCTAGGGAAGTGGGGGATGGAGGGTCTGTCATTACTATCAGGAATTTATTGATGTTTTCATGATTTTTCCTTCGTAGCATGCTAATAACGTTGGTCTAAAATGTTATGCGATTCTAATGTATACGCTTCTGATATTCTTTATGTTAAAAATATTATCCTTTTCATATCATTTTTATGTGCCCTGTTCTTGTCTAAATAACGGTGTTACCTTTGCTGTGTATAACGTCCTACATTCTCTGTTTATGTTCAGTTTATGCACCTCAGATTTCCTTTAATTTTTTTGCTTTTAGGGGGTGTTATTCATGTGTTGAATATATGGAAGAGGGATACCTGTAGCTATTTAGATAGGAATGCATGGATGCAGTTCAGCATCTGCTTTAATAGTCCATGCTGAGGTTGATTCGATGGGAGGCGTTGTTGAAGGCGGAGTTGATGGTGTTGGGACCAAGACTTCTCCGCGACGTGCAGCCATTGAGAAGGTTCAAGCGGATCTCAGGTAACATCAGTGGCTGCTTGCTAATGATGATATATAGGCCTGACCAATAATGATTGTTGCATTTCCACAATTATTGTATCCTTTCATGATCAATTGATTGTTAATAACAGGCAGGAGTATGATGTTCGAGAGGAAAGGAGGAGGGAGTTGGAATTTCTTGAGAAAGTATGGCAACTGGATTTTTCTTTTTTGCTTCTATGAGTTTCCAGTATGGTTATTTTAAATGATTATTGACCATTATATGCAGGGCGGCAATCCTTTAGATTTCAACTGTGGTAAAGCAGCTTCAGTTAGTGTCCAGTCCACTTCTCAGACCGATCAACAGCCTGAACTCTTTGTGACCAGGTATCTTTGCTGGTTGTTTACTGTGTATGAATTGGCCTAACTGTTGTAGTTTAATAGTGATTAATTTGTTGTGGTTTTCAGCGAAGCCAAAGGTAGTTTTGCATTTACTGCTTCGCCTCATGGAGATTCAGTTGAAAGCAGTGGGAGGCCCAGAGCTCATTCCACTTGTGAACCCAATAGTGCTGATAATCTCATGTTATTTGACGGTGAAAATGATTTTATTGAAGGTGATAAGGTCGCTGCACAGCCCAATAGGACTAATGTTGTCTCAACGCAGCATTTGTCCCAGCGAGATGGAAATTCAAATGCAAAAGAATTAGGGGATTCTGCTGCTTTTAGTCTCCCAAGGAAAGCATATAAACGTCGAACTCGGCCAAGCCGTGATGGTGCTCGATCAAGTTCTACTGATGCAGTTCTTGCTCGTGGCTCTCATGGATCTTCTCTGCCTTTACGCCATGGTTTGAGAGAGACCAAAGTATTGGTATCTGATTCAGAAAACCAGAAGGAAGAAAAGGTTTCTCCAAACAGTGATTCAAAGCCTACGAGTTCAAATGGTGTTAAGGTTTGCAAGAGTGCACCCTCTGAAGGTCAGGTGGATATGGAGTTGGACTGTGTAAAGGCAGTAGAATCAGTTACCAACCTGATTAAGGGTGACGCACTGGGTGCTGTTGTCAGTTCTAATGCTTCGGAAAACATTCAGAATGACCAAGTTAATCAACAATCAGTCTTGGATGCTCAAAAATCAGTTTCAAAAGTTGCTTTTGAAGAAACTGGATCTTTCAAGGGAAAAGAAGAGGCAGTTGATATGGGGCTTGAATGTCAGCCTCATGTGCCGGTAATGCAACCTGAGAATCAATCTAGTTCTGGTCAAGTGAATGGATTCAGCAGCATCAAGGGAGATGACAAAAGAAATGATGATCACAACAACAGTGCTTCATTGGGTACAAAAGTTTTAGATTCAGAGTCATCTTGCACCCAAACTAGCCTTAGTTTAGATGGGAATAATGATACTGAAATGTGTACTAATGTAACGATTATTGATTCTAATGGCATTGTTAAAGAGCAAACATCTGTGGTGGAAGGGAAACCAATAATAGACGGTGGTCAACTGGTAGAAGAAAAGACAGAGATTAAAGCAGATGATAGTTTTACTTTCGTAAATGATGAATGTAATTCTGCTCAGCAATGCCACAAGGAGAATGGATATATAGAGAAAGCACAGGAAGAAATAACTGAAGGTATATCTGATTTACAAAATGAGGAGAAAAATCGAAGTGGAAATGAAGTTAGGGATCATATAGTTGAGAGCACAGAAGCAGATAGCTGTAATGGTTTGGGTTCAGGAACAGAGAAGAGAATAATTGTTCTGTTGGGTGTTAACTCAGATCCCAAGAATGAAAATGGTTGCTCTGTAATACCTCAGGGTTCTGCTGATTCCCCCATACCAAAAGTACCTGAGGCTGCTTCACCAGCTAGGGTTTCAATTGCTGCTTCAGAGGGACATACATCTTCTGATGTCAATTTTGCGGCAACCAAGGCTGATGAAGACTCAATCTTGGAAGAGGCTAGGATTATAGAGGTTATTTTGGTTATTTATACTCTTACTTATGCCAGCATTGTGTTCAGCTGCAATAATACTCTTGTACTTCTGACTGCATTACTTGGCCATAAAAAGCTAACAAAATCTTGTAAACAGGCTAAGCGTAAAAGGATTTCTGAGTTATCTATGACAAACTTGCCAATGGAGAATCGTAGAAAAACTCAGTGGGATTTTGTATTGGAGGAAATGTCATGGTTGGCCAATGATTTTGCTCAGGTTTGATTTGCTTTTATTGTTGCCTTTCTTCCCCCCAGCACCATGTTCTTTAGGAGAATAATATAGAATATGCATGGGAGTCAGTTTCCTTGTGTACTTAATTGCCCTGTCATTTTCAGCTGGTGGATCAATATGTATTGACATATATACTTTTTCAATATAGGAGCGCATTTGGAAGAAAGCTGCTGCTGCGCAATTATGTCACCAAGTTGCGTATATGTCCCGGTTAAGATTTCATGAACAGAATAATAGTTGGGAGCTTAAGAAAGTAGCCCACATCTTAGCAAGAGCTGTCACAGAGTTCTGGCAATCTGTACAGGTAGATCAGATTTTCTTTTTGATGTTTGGGGGTTGGGCATTGTCTGGAAGTAATCGCTGTGGTAGAAATAAGATTTTGGAGATGAGTTGACTATAAACAGTATCAGAGATTTTGGGCTTATCTAAATACCTTGTTAGTAATTATCTGATTGAGCTTTTCAGATATACTTTAACTTTTAATGTTGGTTAAATTATGTGTGGCATATTTTTGATGCATGTTTATTTCATCAATTAATGAGTTTGTGGCTATGATCCCTGCCTTTCTCTTATTTTCTTACTAAACCACTGTGATTATATTGTGGTCTTCCTGTTTAGCGATTTAGTTATTCATTAGCTTTTCAATAGTCTTTATCTGGATTGTGATTTGTGACTTAGTTGAGGACTAGGTTGTGAACATTTTTAAGTGTACTAGTAGTCAGATAAGGTGCACAGTGTATTCATGGTGCTTATGTAGTAGCTTTTATTTTATCGTCCAGAGCAGTAGCTCTCTGAGAGTTTGATTGTTTTACTCTTCATCTTCTGAAAAGAAAGGAAAAGAAAAGCTACCCAAGGAATAGGAGTAGATTGCTGGGGAAATGTTGATTAGAGACAGGCTCACAGGGCTCATACTTATACTACTTTCTTGACTCTCACTAGATTAATTCTGGTGTTACCGGATTCATGTTTGTTAATATTTCTCATTGGAAGGAAGTTGGCTGACTCAGACTTGCATGTAAATTTTGGGTCTATTATTTGGTTTAGATATCCAAACATGTTTCCTGCTCAATCATTTTCCTTTACCTCGTTTATGCACAAATGAACTTGGCCAATAGAGGTATTACTATCAGTTGGAATACTATGTTGGAGAGTTCCTCTATCTCATAATTTTATTTAAGTGGATAGAGCAAGTTAAGGAATGAGAGGTAAAAGATAAAATTGTAACAATACTTTAGGCAATTTGCTGTTACTTTGCAATTTCAAATAAACTAAGGGCATTGGAAAGGCTATACATTCTTATGTGGCTATGTTGATAAAAACTGACATCTGTTGTGTTGACGTCGAAGGTGTCTGCAATTTTTTGTCTAAATAGATGCATGTTGGGGTGCTTGAGTGTATTGACATGCCCAGTATCAGTATACCTCCTTTACTGGTTAACCAAATTCCTCTTTCTTTCCTGGATCATAAATGCGATGAAACAGGAAAATCTGGATTTTCTTGAGTGCTTATTTTGCTTTGTGTGTGGTGGTGGTTCAGGAGGAAAAGAAAGTGCAGGAGCTGCAATGTTCAAGAAAAGATTGTTCACTTGCTCTACAGGAATATGCAGTGAGATTTCTGAAATATACCAGTTCTGATGTTCCTCATAGTCAAGCTGAAGCTCCCATGACTCCAGATAGGATTTCGGATGTAGGAATCACAGACATTTCGTGGGAGGACCATTTGACAGAAGTAAGGAATGACAATTTAACTTGAATAATCTGTATTCTGTTTCTTGTTAATTTTTGGATTTTACTGTCTTTATAAACTTACGTTTGTGCTGAATGGAATATATTCATATTTTCGTGATTGGCATCATGATGTAGTTGCATAGCATCTAAGATGTTGTGAACTGACCTATCTAGCGATGAGGTTACTTTGAAATGAATAGGCCATGTTGCCTTCTTTTTGGTAGTAAGCATGAAATATATTATCATTTTTTTGCTTTTAGTTGTGGATTTGCTGCCACGTTTGAATTTTTACGGCTTTGCTCTCCACTGCAGGAGAATTTATTCTATACAGTTCTACCTGGGGCTACAGAAACATATATAAGATCCATTGCATCCCATGTAGTAAAATATGAGGTAAACCTTGTTCTCACGGTATAATACTCAATGATTGACTAGCTTATTCTATTTGGCTTCGTTAAAGTGTTGACTTTTAAGGTGAACTGCTTCTCTTGTCATGCTTCAACTTTAGTGAGCTTTTGTATCTCCATCTAGTTTTCATAGTTTCATTTTTTGAGTGTATGTAATTTTTAGAATATAGTAATCTTGATGTTGTCACCTCTGTTATATTTGATCTGTTGACTTATTAGTAGTTAATAATTTGGAACTGAAAAAGATCTCAAATAGGGATGGCAAAAGGGTGGGATTGGCCCCGCCCCCAACTTCAAACAACTCGCCCCACACCTTCCCCCACCTCGTCTTCATTTGCACACATTGGGCTAAAATTTTGATGAGTAGAAATTAGTGATGTCTTTGATGGTTGGGGGGAACAATCATCACCCTGACTAATCAGCGGAATGTGACTTTTGGGCCATAAGCCCCTTTGGGAGAACATCACTTACTTCTTTTGGGAGATTCGTCATGTTAGCAGCTACATGTGGTGATTGTAGGAAATGAATTCTGAGTAATTAACAAGTGTTTTGGTTCCTTAAAGATTTCTTGATTAATAATACAAGCTTCTGTGGTTGGATAGATGATATGGATCTTCTTGCTATTTGTTCTGGAATCTCTGATTTTAGGGTTAGAATATAATAATGTATTTGAAAGGTAAGGGAGACGAGAGATCATATTTTCTTGATGTGATTGTGTTAAGAGTTTGTCTGTCCTTTGAACAATTTAGTGAGGTTGTGAGTAGCAGCAGAATGAGGGAGTGATTGGGATGGGGATGGAAGAGGTGCTGATGGTGGAAAGGGGGGATGGTGGTGGTAGTAATTGGAGAAACGGGGGCTAGACAGTCCTTTTTTATTTTTGGGGGAAGAAAATTATGTCAAGTTGTAATATTGAGAGCAGTAAAATTTGACTGGGCAGACCTGGAAAATATGTTAAATTGAAAGAAAAGATGATAGATTTTTCTAAAGCCAGAGATAGAAGTAGAGGGAAAGTCAGATATTTTCCTTTTCTATCATAGTCCACTAATTATATATCAATTAACAGAATGCATGACATTCTTTAGTTTAATTTTCAGTAAGTGACAGGCTGACTGTATTGCCTACAATTTGCAGAAAACTGGCAGTAGCATACAAGAAGAAGTGGAGACATCAGCATATGATGCCATGGCAGGTACAATGAGGATGCCTCAAATTTCCTGCTTGCCTTCTGATGGATCACAATTTTTTTACAAGGTTTGTTTCCAGATGCAGACTTTGGATCTCAGGATAATGCATATGAAGAGGATGAAGGAGAAACAAGCACATATGATACATCAGCAGCCTTTGAAGGTAGCAAAGCATTAAGATTTGCTCAGAAGAAGTGGAAAAGCTCGAACAAGGCATACAATTCAAGAGCATTTGAAGTTGTAGCAGATTCACCATTTATGCAGTGCATGGAAAATAAAGCTGTGAATCAACAACCCGTGCTAATGGGAAAACGTCCTGCTGGCAGCCTTAATGTGTCATTCCCGACAAAACGTGTGCGGACTAATAACAGGCAGAGAGTTTTGAGTCCCTTTAGTGCTGGAACATCAGGATGTGTTCAGATGACAACTAAGACGGATGGATCAAGTGGTGATACCAACTCATTCCAGGATGATCAGAGTACTCTGCATGGTGGATCCCATTTGCAGAATAATATGGAGGTTGAGTCAGTGGGGGACTTTGAAAAGCAATTACCATTTGACTCCACAGAAATATCCACTAAAAATAAAAAGAAGAAGAAACCAAAGCATCTGGTAACATATTTACATTTTGTAGTGATAAAAATTAGACTGAATTTCTAGTTGGACAGATGCCTGACTTTTGTTTTAGCATTCATTATGCATTCTTAAATTAGCCCTACTCTTCCAGGGATCTGCATATGAACATAGATGGCCTCTTGACTCCAATTTTCAGAATGAGCAGGTAATTTCCTTCGGTGAATTTCTAGTCTCCCTAATGCTTTAGCTGTTGCACCAGAAATTCTCTGATGCACATTTTACCTAATGTCCATCAAAGTTAAAAACATGCTGTACAAATGTAGTTCTGCATGTTTGCTTATCAAACTTGATTAATGATGGTCATTCCTGAAGAAGTCATCAGCTAATCTAGTTTGTGCAATTCATGGTTTTTGATATATCCTGTACTATTTCAGAGAGAGCATTCCAAGAAGAGATCAGAGAGTCTTCAGCTTGAATCAAATGGTAGCAGTGGTAAATCTTGCTTTTAATCTTTTTGCTTCAGATTTAATCTTTTTTTTGGGGGGCTTCATGTTGCTGTCTTTTTGGAAGGTTTGTTTGGACAACACATAGTGAAGAAACCAAAGATGATGAGGCCATCACTTGATAATTCTTTTGACAGTGGTGCCCCAATTGGTGGGTCTGCTCCTTCTCCAGTTGCCTCTCAAATCAGTAACCAAAATAAGTTGATGAAGATGTTTAGTAACCGGGATCGGGGTAGGAAAAACAAATGTTTGAAGGTCTGTATATCACTTAGTCTACATTGTGCTTTAAGCTTGTTATCTTGTGCTAGTTCTGGTTGAGGACAGCTATAAAGTGAATTTGTGAATTTTATGTATCATACAGACGCCTGCTAGCCAGTCTGGGTCTGGAAGTCAGTGGAGTCTATTTGAAGAACAGGTATTTCTAGATGGGCTCATGCTACACCTATATTTATTGCTTTTACTTATTAGTACTGCTTATAGGTCAATGACACGATAACAACACTATTAATTTGTTTTTAGGCCCTTGTTGTCCTCGTACATGATTTGGGTCCTAATTGGGAGCTTGTAAGTGATGCCATAAACAGTACTTTGCAATTTAAGGTATGTACTTTCTGTTTATTCATCTTGCTCGATGGAAGTCTTTAAAAAGTTACAAGCTGTTGGATGTTTAAAAACATCTCACGTTTCGATTACTTTCTTGGTTCTTCTCTTGTTGCTGTAAATTGATACTTTTTCCCTTAAATAAACACAGTGCATATTCCGCAATCCTAAAGAATGCAAGGAGCGTCATAAGATGTTAATGGACAGGACTGGGGATGGGGCTGACAGCGCAGAGGATTCAGGGTCTTCTCAACCTTATAATTCCACACTGCCTGGCATTCCTAAAGTAAAGGGCAATTATTTGCTTATTTTATTTTATTTTTTTTGAAGAAGTTGTTCTTTCTACACTCTAAGACTGTTTATTGATTGTATGTGGTACATTCTACCAACTTATCAATTGGGTTACTGCAGAATTTTGTTGACCATTGTAATCTCATTTCATTCAGGGAAGTGCCAGACAATTATTTCAGCGTTTGCAGGGGCCAATGGAAGAGGATACCCTCAGATGTCATTTTGAAAAGATCATAATGATTGGGCAGAAGCTCCATTCTCGGAGGAAGCAGGTATACTTTACTTCATGCAGGCTTTGAACTGATTGTTTCTTTGTATCCTGGATTTCTGGTTACTGAATATGATTAATTATGGCTCACTAGACCACCTCTTTATGCATTTTGCTCTGTTTTGACTTCCAGTGGCTTCCTCAGATGGATTACACTATGGTCTTGGTTTTTGTTTTTGTTTTTATTTTTCAGAGAATTTTCATATAAAGGTCTTTTTCCCATCTAATTGACTGAAAAACATTTTCAAGTTCCTCAGCTACAAATCATCAGTTTCTTCAATTCTTGTTGCCATATTTTTTTAGTTTGTAAGGCAAATTTTGTTTTATCAATGTTTTCTGATCCAGTCATTTGCTCCATGAATCTTGGAGCATTTATGTTGTGATTCTATATAATTATTGCAGGGTGGATTAGTGATGTATTAAAGTCCTTTCTGCATGCTTGCATATCCATACGATGTTCTGGTTTTCTTCCAGATAATTTTTGTGGTAGAGGTCTTTTACTTGCTTTGTTGCAATTTATTTTGATATTCTGAAACCAGAGGATGGAAAGTTTTACTTCATAAGCATAGTATTGTACTGTGTTTATTGATATTATGAAGAATCTCTGCAATACATAAATTTCTGTAATCTCTGTTTGCTTTACTCTGTTTGATTCCATTATTTCTGTGATATATTCTTTAACTTGGTTTTTTTACCTTTACTTGATCTTCAATTGAAAGAATGATATCCAGGATCCGAAGCAACTGCAGCCACCTCACGGCTCTCATATACTTGCTCTTTCCCAGTTTTGTCCAAATTATCCGAGTGGAGAATCTATTCCCACGTAAGAATTTTATTTTAATTTGTAAAATTTCCTTTGGTTTATTAACCGTTTGGCGCCAATACTTTTATATTTACCCCTTGAATTCTTCTGTTTTGTTACTGTTCCTGCAACTCCTGTTTTTGTGGTGAAGACCTCTCGATCTTTGTGATGCAACAACACCAAACTCTGATATTCTTCCTCTTGGGTACCAAGGCCCGCACACCACCGGATTAGCTATGGCAAATCAGGGCTCCATGGCCCCAATGCTTAACACTTGTGCTGCTAATTCATCGGTGCCAGGGTCCTCCAATATGATTATTGGCAATAACTTTTCGTCCTCGCCAGGTCCAATCAATGCTTCTGTTAGGTATCATCCTGTCTTTTGCTTGAATGGTCTTTTCCCACTATGGTTATCCTATATAACTGGTGCTCAATGGTAGGGATGCAAGATATGCTGTTCCTAGGTCAGCATCTTTGTCAGCTGAGGAACAGCAGAGAATGCAACAGTATAATCAGATGTTTTCTGGTAGAAACATTCCGCAGCCAAATTTGTCATCTCCCGGAGCTCTTCCTGGAAATGATCGTGGAGTTCGCATGCTACCTGGTGGCAATGCTGTAGGCATTAATGCTGGTATTAACCGAGGCATGCCAATTGCGAGGCCTGGATTTCAAGGAATTGCATCATCATCTATGCTTAACTCTGGTAATATGATCTCCTCTGGCATGGTGGCGATGCCCTGTCCCGTTAACATGCACACTGGAGTTGGTTCTGCGCAAGGGAGCTCAACAAGACCTCGCGATGCTGTACATATGATGAGGGTGAGTCATCTAAGGATTTTTCTATTTCTGCTCAGTGATCTCCTTGTCTTGGAATTTTTGGTTTGTTGGTAGTCATAATTGGGCACTGAAAATTTTGTTCTAAGAATTGTTGCAATGAATCTGCTGAACCTTTTGACGGGGTCTGTCTTTTAGCATCTCATGATTATGTAGTTCTCTTGTGACCTTTTCCATTTAAGTTGCTGTCTGAACTTCTATATGATGAAAACCCTTTGAACAGTTTTTAGAGATTTCTTAAGAGTTTTTGAAAAGCTAAAGCAGAAAGAGATCAGGTCAGTTATGAGGTTCTCTTGGTCACCACAGAGTATCTATAGGACTAGATGCTATGCATTGCGTTGTAGTCATCACAGAGATGATGCCTTTGGAAGTTGTGATTATGTATTAGGTGGAAGAAGGAAAATCTAGGGAAACAGACTTGTTTACAATGTTTTTCTAAAAGTCTGGTTCAAAGTGAAATGCTCTGACAGGGAGGATATGTAGTGGCTTCCCAAGGTTGAAAATTCTGATGTTTCGGCCATTTGTCTTTGATGGTTGGTTGAAGTGAGCTTTTACTTGTTCCGGATGGCACAACGTGGTCAATCTACTATGTGGTTTTAGAATGCTTTTGGACATAGTAGCTCATGCATCTTGAATTTCTGTTCAAGTCAGATAATGCGTGGTTCTTTGCTTTATAGCCTAACCAGAATCAGGACTCTCAACGGCAAATGATGGGGCCCGAGTTTCAGATGCAAGTGTCACAAGGAAATAACCAGGGAATTCCAACGTTTGGTGCATTGAGTCCCTCTTTTCCAAACCAGACAGCCTCTCCACCTGTCTCATCGTATACAGTCCATCATCAGCAGCCACATGGGATGTCTCCTCAACAGCCACATGTTATTAATCCTCATCATCCCCATCTTCCAGGAACCAATCATGCCAGCAGTCCGCAGCAACAAGCCTATGCTATGCGCTTGGCTAAAGAAAGACATCTACAGCAGCAGCGTATTATGCAACAGCAGCAGCAACAGTTTGCATCATCTAACTCTATGATGCCTCATGTACAGCCACAGACCCAACTTCCCATCTCATCTCCACCACCAAATAATTCCCAAATTCAATCACAGACACCTTCTCCACCAGTATCACTCTCTCCCGTGACACCAGCCTCTCCCATGACGTCCTTGCCACAGCACCAGCAGAAGCATCAGCTGCTGCCTCATGCTTCAGCCCGAAATGCTCAAGCTGCAGGCAGTGGTCATACAAATCAGGTCAGCAAGCAAAGGCAGCGCCAGCCGCAGCAGCAACAGTTTCAGCAAACTGGCAGGCATCATCCTCAGCAGCGACAACAAACTCAGTCTCAACAGCAAGCCAAAGTTTCAAAAGGAGGGAGAGGGAACATGATGATGCATCAGAATATTGCGATTGAGCCACCACTACTAAATGGCATTTCTACAAATCCTGCAAACCAATCTGTTGAGAAAGGGGAACAGGCGATGCATTTATCACAAGGTCAGGCACTATATTCTGCGTCTGCAATAAACCCTGTTCAATCAAGCAAACCGTTAAATCTTTCCTCAAACCAGTCCCACCCTCAACAAAAGTTGTATCCTGGCCAATCATCTACTCTGGCAAAGCATCTCCAGCAGATACCATGTCATTCTGATACTATTAATCAAGGTCATGTTTCCCCTGTTGCTTCTGGTCCTTTGTCCACAGGTCATCAGTCAGTTCCACCACATGTCATGTCTTCTTCCAATCACCAACGATCACAGGTACAGACAAATCAAAAGTTGGTGAATCAGAATCAACCATCTGCTCAGAGAGTATTGCAACAGAATCGCCATGTAAATTCTGACCCGTCAACTAAGCTGCAGGGAAGGGAAGCCCAACCCGACCAGCTCTCTACAGCCAACTCATCTCATATGGGTGTTGCCGCAAAAATGCCCCTGACATCCACTGATGCAGCTAATATAACTCAGGTTTTCTCTCCTCCCAGTACTCCTCAGTGGAGAGCTTCAGAGCCACTGTATGATACTGGTACATCAAGTCCAGCAATAAATTTGGGTTCCATTGGGACCCCACCAACGAATTCTGCTGGTAATGAGCCTTCATCTCAAGTTGGGCAACCAGGATTAGGCCTGAGGCAATCTTCCGGTAACATGCCTCTGATCGGACAGGATGTTAGTTCACAGTGGCAGCAGCAGGGATCACAGCTGCAAGAACCTGCCTCACCTATATCCAAGCAACAGCAACATCAACATCAACATCAACATCAACTGCAATCCCAACAGCAGCTGCCACACCTGCATCACTCTCAGCAACAGACACAGCTTGTGGGGAATAGCAATAGCTTATATGTTAGACCCACCGACTCCAGACTGGAATGAATCAAATTGTGGTAAGCAATTTTCGTGGTGGGCTGGTCCTGTCCATGTTGGGTCGGCATGCCCCAAACAATTTAGTGTACAGGTAATTTGTGTTTCCTTTTCCTTCAAGTACCTGCAGTGGTTAATTGATTAGCATGTAGTGTGAATCTCTACATTTGATGATCCTATTGACTATCCTCTCCATAACCTCAGATTTAAATAACTGAAAATTACGTGAGAAACTTGAACCTAATTGTCCTTGTGGGAGTTTGGTACTCGATATGCTTCTTCATGAGATGTCGCTTTATGGTTTTAGCTTTTAGGTGTAGGACTCTTGATGGGCATCAAAGTCAAGTTTGACTTTTTCATGGGCTGCAAATGACTAATTATTGCTTGTTTTTATGTTCAGGTGAAGCTCAAGGTTCTGTACGGCATCACAAGATGACATGCGTTGGAGACTATTATTTTGATGTCTGAAGGGTACTGGCAGGGGCTAATTTTGGGTGTTTTGTATATTACTATTTACCCAAAGAGCATTGGGAACATAGAGACAGAGAGGTATATGTACAGGGATCTCATCTCTCCTTTTGGTGCCTTCTTTTTTTGTCCATTTCTTTTTCCCCTTTAATTGGTTCCCCTGCTCAAGATTGGAGGGGCTTATTTGTTTCTGCCCCCATAGGTCAGCCCTTGTATTGTTGCCCTTTCGTATTAGGGGGTAGGTATCATTGTTATGGCCAAAGGCTGTGGGAAATTTTGTGAATACTGGTCCTTCATATTTTCTTCAAACGGTCATCATGTATCACACTGCCTTAGGAGCCTGTGCTATTCTGTAAATTGTTAGCTTGCATTTAACACAACGAAAAAGATACTTAATGTGATGTTTACCTGTATACTGTCTCGTTTATATCGTTCTGGAGAAATCTAACCTTAGGCAGTAGTTCGTTGACATGTTGGGCCAGATAGCTGATTTGCAGGTTAAAAAAAAAAGACATTTTTGCATCAACTCGTCTGTAAAAGAATTGAAAAACATGGGGGAGCCCCCAGCCTAAAAAAAAAAAAGGAGGACGACAATGTGAGGAATGGAAAATGGAAAGTTGGAACATCCGGCGATGCAGTCCACGGTCGAGAGTTGAAGAAACCTTTTGAATTTGGACCAAATAAGCAGAGTCGGTTGTCGATCAGGGTTTCCATAATTATCAGTGGCAACTGCACCATAATAAATGGTATGCATTGTAGTTGTTAATGGCAATTGCACAATGAAGTACATAACCCTGAACAATAAATATAGACACTCAAATAATAAATATGGACACTAAAATAATAATAATGGCGCAAATTCATACCTTTAAGCGCAATTATAGTAATTGCATGTTGATATAGTAAATTGTCACATTTGCGCGTGATAATTATGGTTATGGTTATAGAGAATCCTAAATCGTGGAAAATCTGACTGATTATAAACCAGTCCCCCATGATTTGCACGTGAAAGACGATTCTCTAATCATCGAAAACCAAAATGCTCTTTTTTTTTTTTTTGCATCGTTTTCTTATATATTCGTTCTTCCTTCTGCAACTGCGATCAGACGAAGATATGGTGGGCGTTGCGTCTTTTAGTCTCAACAAATTCTACAGGACGTTAGACCCTTTGAAGTACCATGCTCCTTCCACATTGCACGTATTACATCTTATTTACCTGAGTATCCTTTTTAAGGTTTTACCATCGATCCAAAAATGGTCGAAGGCTGGATCTAAAAGATGTAACTTTTTGCAAGTTCGTCCAAACAGCTTGGTCAAGTACAAAGCTTGGTAACTCATTGAGGGAGCTTTGTTACCAATCATGATGATAGTAAGTGTGTTTTAATAGGAGACTATTTGAAATATTTTACTTAGAAAAATTAGCAGAGAAACTCTTTTCCAGACTTGGGATGTCAAAATTTACTGTCTAATCTCAAGAGTCAAAAGTAACCAGCTTTTATGCTATATGAATTTACAACATAAAAATCCAAAGGGCAAGACAATTAAGTCTGTTAAGACAAGGAGGAATGAGAATATGTAGCAAGCTATCGCGCCACATACTTCTATGCATTCAAGATTGAGTACTGGACAAGCCCCTATTTCACTGCCATTTCTGTGATGATATAATCAACTCAAGTTCTCTTGGCTTCAAGGCCAGTCACTCTTTTAACATTTAAAATCTGTAATTGGTGATTTGTCATCATTTATTATTCATTTTATAACAAGCTTTTGCAAACTGATCTTTACGCAACCGGGAGAATCTGAAAGAGCAGCAACATTGCAACAGGAGATGATCAATATTCTGCAACAAAATGATCCTAACATACCTATGCAATCAGTTCTTGCCCAAAAAATCATAACATGCCAACCTGTGCATACCTATAAAGAGTGTACAAACCATGATTTAAGGCTGATTCCTGCAAATAACAACAAATTACGAGGTAATGCTAGGTATACATGATTCAGCATGCAAGAATTCTTCATGCTTTTATGGACTGCACCAAGTTTAGTTCAGCATGCGTTCTCATTAACTGTGCAACCAGTGGTGCATATGTCATGTCAGATGGTTCATTATGATGCTATATGCGGCTGCTGGTGATTGTTCAATAGAATGCTTGCAAGACCATCTAGTACACGAGAGAATTGACATACTACAAAGATACAAGGAAGCAACAAACGCCATGGGTACGAGGAAGCAAAGAAAAACACGGGAAGGAGGGAAGCTAATCTTAGCCTTGGTTATACAAGAAATGCAACTGTTGAAAATTAAACCTTATGGAATCACTTTCTGCACCTAGGGAACAGAAACCATAGAAAACCAAACTATCATGCGAAACATTCCAAAACAATCCCGCAGCTAATTGCAAAAATGCTTGGACAAGTATCCACCTAATCCAATAGAATGGAGATAAAAACCAAAAGAGTAGGCTGTTCTTTTTGAAAACTATGAAATTGTTATTTCTGGGTAATTAAATCCTGGACTCAAACTCAACTGTTTTCAATTCAAAATAAACCTGCACTTGCCCTTACAGCTATAAGCAAAAGCAAAAGCAAAAGCTCATCTGCAAGTGAACTAATCCATTCATCTAAAATAACGTATCATCGTTTTTTAACAGATTATCTGCATTGGAAATGCTTTTTTTTTTTTTCCAAAATTTTCATTTGACGGCAAACATTTTGCAGAGGTATAAAATTGTTTCGATTGGCATTCTCGAACCTACTAAATTACGATTCAGAACTATTACTTCCAATCTAGTCTGTACACAAACTGATAAGATTCTAAGGCACATCATCAGGATGAAAAGAAGGGGAAAAAAAAAACAATACTATTTAATACCACAGAGAATTTAAAAAACAAAAAGATAAAAAGATAAAAAAAAAAAAATTCAGGTCTAAGGAAGGAAACCCCAGTAGTCAGCACATGAACCCTTCAATTTTCATGAGCCATCTTCACTTTCTTATCAGCTCCAAAAGCCCTCCCAATTGTATCCACAACCTTCCTCTGAGCTTCAAGAATCATATCCATTCTCTTCTTCTCCATCTCCATCCTATATCTCTCAGTCTCTCTCATCATCTCAATCTTCTTATTCTCCATTCTCATAAACCTGTCAGCAAAACCCCTTATTTCTGATGCTAGTTCCCTCCCCACAACCACTTCTTTGTCCTCCTCTTGCTCTTCTTCCAGCCCTTCCTCCTCATCCCTCTCCTCCTCATCTTCCTCATCGCTTTCGTCATTCTGAAAGTACCCTTTCCGCTTCTGATTCATGGGAGTTCTCAGTCCTCTTAAAACTCTCGCACTCTCACCAACACCACCAAAATTCCTATTCATTCCCATTCTATTCACATTTCTATTGCTACTACTACTACCACTCACACCAATTTCGCCTCCTCTAACTATGTTATTTATGCTCTTCAACTTATTTTTCTTAACCTCAAGGCCACCATAATGACCTCCGCCCTCCTCACTATCACTCTCGTCATAATTACCACCACCGCCAACAGAATTCGCGTTCTTTTGATACTTAACAGCGGCAACGGGGCGCGCGGCCGAAATGGGCAAAGGCCCACGCTCCATGCGGTCCATGAGCTCAAAATACTGCCAAGAATTGGGGTAAGGCTTAAGCCGCTCGGCCCGGTATCTTTTTCGGAGTTTTTCAATCTTATGACGGCATTGGGTGGCGGATTTGGAGGGGACATCGTAGCCGCAGCGGGCGGCAACGGTGATGGAAACTTCCTCCCATTGGCTAGCTTTGAGCTGGCCTTTTTTGAGAGAGTACCATTTTTCTTGGTAGGCTTGGATAAGGCAGATGGTTTCCTGGTGGGTCCAGGGGAGAGGTTGGGTTTTCTTGGGGGGTGATGTTGGGGTGTGACTGTTGGAATTGGAATTAGGATTAGGGTTAAATGCGGGGATTAATTCGAGCTTGGGTTTGATATCCGGGGAAGGAAGGTTTGAGGTGGTGATGGCGGTGGCAGTGGGCTGGGTTAGATTTGATGGGGGAAGGAGTAGTGGTGAGGATGGGTTGTCCATGGATTTGCTGTTGATGGAGGGGTGGTTCTGGGGAAGGGGGAAGTGGTTTTGTTGATGGGGTAGGTGGTGGATTGGTGGCGGTGGAGGTGGTTGGTAGTTGGTGAGGGGTGGGATAAGGCTGAGGGAGTCCTTGGTGCGCTGGTGGGCGCGGGCGCAATTGCATCCTGGTGGACCCGGCACGGTGCTCTCCCAGTTCCGGTACGGGTTCTGGGTCTACCCGAAACCATATGTAATAATATATTATAGGGAAAATTAAGTGTTGAAAAATTTATAAATGGATGTGTTGAAAAATTTATAATTAGACAGCTTTATCACTAAATGACTAAATTATTCTCACAACTACGTGTATCTATTGAATAAAAATGTACGTTTCAACAAATAAGATTGTGTACCTTGATGAATATAGATGCATATTCAAGTATGTACGCTTGAATCAATACATGTATACATATATATATATATATTTGAATGTGCATATATAAGAGCTAGTATGTGCAAAAAAATATACATTCATAATTTTAATTAGGGAAATTTGTCAAATTGATCCCTAACATTTTTCAAAAAAATTTTTTTAGTCCATAACATTTAAATCAGCTAGAATTGTCTCTAACATTTAAATTATGATCCATTTTGGTCATAATGCTTGTATTTGCTCATTTTTTCGACTGAAAATAGCCTGTCTCTCTCACGTGGGCATATTTTCAAGGGTAAAACCGAAAAACACACTTCATTTATGGTTGAGTAAAGCCATCTTTCCTTCATATTTTCCCATTTGTGTCCTAATTACCTCACTAAAAGAACGAAATTGAAGAGGAAAAATGTAGCTGCAACTAGACGGCTGTGTAATGGAGAAAGAATAGCAAGAAAATCTGAAGAAGAAGCTGACATTTTGATCCAAGTACTTGTTGGCCAAATATGTCACACTTGCCAAGCCAGTAGTAGAGACAAAGTTCAAAGCTTTCTCCACTACCACCGCAAAATAACCCCCAGTTTCGACAGTCTCTACCCCCCTTACCTCCCACCATCTCTAACTCCGCCGCATCACTTCCCACACCTCTATCCTCATCTTCCTTCCTCCCCTCTCCCTCTCCACTTGCAATTCTTGTTCCGCCCCCACTAGCATGCAATTGACCCGGCCCCTGCTTCCTCAACCAATTTTCCAACTTCATTTGGCCCCGTCTTCTCAATCAACCTTGCCGCCCACCTAATCACCTCATAGGGCACTATCTAACCACCAATAAAACCATTGTCATAAAAAATCCAAGCTTTGGAGCCTTGGCTAGACTTGCCTTGGCCTCCTAGGGCTCTAATTGAGCCTGACTCATATTACCAGCTGCAACAGCAGCGCCGCCCTCTTTCTCCTCTCCTGCCTCGAACTGAGAGTTATGTAATAAATTTTTTATTAGCAATGTGTTTAATATGTCAGCTTCTTCTTCACATTTTCACTGAGAAAATATGAAGGAAAACCGGAAATGAAGTGTGTTTTCAATATTTGCCCTTGAAAATATGCCTACATGAGAGAAGCGTGCTATTTTCAGTTGGAGAAATGAGTAAATACGAGCATTAGGACCCAAATGGATCATAATTTAAATGTTAGAGACAATTCTGGCTGATTTTAAATATTAGAGACTAAAAAAGTTTTTTGGCAAATGTTAGGAACCAATTTGACAAATTTCCCTTTTACTTACAACAAAAAAATTTTCTATAAGACGCCAATAGTTAATCATATCCCATTTACAAATTTTCTAAAGCTTACACTCTACTTATAACTTTTTAATTTTCATGTTCTCTTTTTGCAATTATAAATCTTTTTTTTTTAACTTTCACATTTCATATTACTTATTTTATTGGTTAATATTCGATGTTACCCCTGTTTACACTTTATATTACCATATGTTTTTGCTTGCAAACCTTTGAGGCTTGGAGGCAATACTTTGAGAGAACGGTCGTCTACTTCCTACTTGCCAAGTAGCAATGCATGATTTCATCCGTCTGCTGACATTATGAACTTATTTATTAACGTGTCAAAATATGGACGCTTAAATGTTTACTCAGCAATCAATTTCACAATGTACTGCCCAAATAATTTGCGCATGATGAAGAAAGGGGAGCACAATCTCCCCACATTTGGAAGATGGAATTTGGACTCGAGTTTTTCCACTTATATTAAAAAAAAAAAAAAAAATACCCACATTCCTAAGTCCTAAACCAATTCAAGTCTACAGATACGTGTGTACATAAAAGTACGCTTTTATTGTCCACCGCCCTAAACTGATTGAATAACACTTCATTTCTTTTTTTATTTGGCTTCATTTCTTGCTCAAGTATCCATTAGTTTCCTGTCATTTTGTGGAAAGCCGTAGGTATTGGCCTGTCAATTGATATGGGCAACATGACCATTCTTGTTTTATTATTTGGTTGGAAGGGAGAGAGGGGGTTGTAAATGGTCTGACGATGCTTTGCGCAGGTGAGAAGATAATGAAAATTCAGCAGAATCCTTCACATAGACGATACAGCATTCGTGTAAGGAATCAGCAACGCATTTGAAGTTCAGACGGCGTGAAAGAATTCTACCGTCCCAAAAAAACAACAAATAACACAACCTAACAGGGATAACCAAGTCACTTTCATTTCATTAGCTGCTGCAAAATTGTCCCAACAAAATACATTATTCACAAAAATCTGTAAAGATGCAACCAGCACTTCTCTATTGGATTTTATTATCCGCTTCCTGTACTGCAAGTGTGTTATTAACTCAAAATGTATAACGCATGTATTATACTGTATACAAGATTAGAGGAATATTTAGCTGTCACATTAGACTCGCACCTCCAAAGAAAAACGAGGCAGAGTTCAGTACCAGTTGGCGAGGTCCTCCAATTATTTATCCAACAACCTAAAGAAAGAAGAAAGAAAAGATCTGTGGGATAGGAGGAGGAGGAGGAGGAGGAGGAGGGGGGGGGGGGGGGGGGGTTGGTTCAAGAAACCAAGCCTTGCAACATGCAAGTCATAATCTTTGTTTTTTGGCTGGAAAAAATGGCCATGATCTTTGTACTAACAGAACAGAATAGGTACCTTAAGAGTGCCATCCGCTGAGTTTCTGCACCACAAAGGATATTGTTCAATATACTTGCAGCAAAAAATTTTGTGCGTCTCAACTGATAGAGGCACAATTGAAGAAAATTTAAACTCAAAAAAGTTTTTTCTAAGTCAGCGGTGTGGTGGTTCCCCGAGATAAAGACTTGCTGCTCCGAAGCCAACAACTGCTTGTTGCCTGTTATGAGCAAATAGGCCATATCATCGACATGGGCGTAAACGGGTCAAAAATACAAAGTTGATCTACACAACATTGTGAGGTAAATAAAATAGTTAAACTTTTTTAGCTTGTTACTAAACAACTGACCAAGAAGATACGTGTTACCGTCAATGCTTAAGAATGTGAAAAACTGATTTCCTTAAAAAATTTCAGTAGCCTGGGTGTTTCTGGACATTCCTTAATTCTAGAGGGAATGAGAACTTACTCTTATACTGCTCTCTCTCAACGATTCAAGGGATTCAGCAAGCTCGACTTGTTTTGATGCCGTTGCCAGCAATGCCTACAATGCAAGAATTTCCCTGATCAACAATCAGTTCTAATACAAGAACAATCAAATTACAAGTTTCATAGTTGGAACAGCTCATGTTTCCAGTACTGAGACTAAAGCTGCAATCTTACTTTCTTCGTCTTTTGTAAGTCATACTCTATGGACTTGATGCGATTCATGGACTCGAGTAGTATATCTTCCTTCTCTGGAGGAATTTTTGTAGGTTTATTCAACAGTTCATTCACCACAGATTCTAGATGCTGCAACCTCTGCCAGCATGGATCAAGGTCATCATTTTTCACCTGCAAAAGTCGTTCTCCCCGAGACATTTGAATTCCCAGCTCCGGTCTGTGCTGGTTCTCCAATGAGTTCTCCCCATTATTCATCTTGAATAATCTACTCAAAGCAGGAATTAACATATATATCCATGCAAGTAACTTGAACATGATATCCATCACCACATCTACAAAAGATTTCTGATGCAGTCTTCTTTCCACAGTACCATTAGTTGAATTTCCTGAAAGAGCCAGAAAGAACAACAAAAAAGGAACAATCAACTAAAAAGACACAACTTGTCCCTGAGAGTAAAGAAAATAACTTAAGAAGTAGCAATTCCTGAAAAAGCCCAGTTAATCTAATGAAGTTCCCATGACCAAAAGTTTGTGCAGGTCCTTGATTTGAAGGCAGCATACAGGTCTTACATTCAAACTTCTTGTATAGTGTTACACTCCAAGCACCCACCCAAAGACAAGTTGAAAGACCCATGAAACTTCCATATCATAGAAAACTAAACCAACTGAATGTTATGCAAGCCCAATTCATATCCAATTATGAGAAAAAGATAACTCTACTCATATGGTGAAAGACAAAAGAAAATCATCGATTGGGGAGTAGCATTACAGCTACTTACGTGAATGAATATAATTTTCAGCTCTAGAGTCACAGCCATCTTGTTCAACCATGCTGCAGACTGGAGCAAGTCTCTTTGTTGTCTTCTGTAATCAATACACCCAGCAAGCATGAAATCAAAGATCAGAGAGACACTAGTCACTGTATAACATTGAACACAAGAATAAACCACATGGAAGCACATTAACCATTCAGTTGGCAATAAGAAAGCACTCCTATCAAGTAACTTCATATGAATATTCAAACATGTGGGAATTCAATTTGAAGATTAGTTATACTGAATAGTAGGTTTTATTTAGGACTTATGTTCAACCCCCCCCCCCCCCCCCCCCAAAAAAAAAAATGAGAGAGAGAGAGAGAAGTCAAGCTTGTAAAAGTTAGTTGTATTAGTGGCATATGAGCTCTAGCAAACAAAGCACAAATAAAAGCCAACTGTAGACTTGCCACGTTAACTATCACAGTACGTTGAATTTTTAATTAGTCCATTCAGCATTAGTTAAAACCATATTGGTGCTTCAGACTTCGTGCGACTAATAACTAAATGCATATAGGCTGCAAAAAAATTGTTTCTTCCTTGTACATGTGTAGATATATAATAAGACTTAAAAAAATCTAAAGCAGCAGCAGAAAAAGCCTACTTTATTAGAGGGTGGCACTGATTGTATGATGCGAGAAGAAGAAGATCCAACATTTAATCCAGTCTTGGCAGAGTCAATTTCGCTGCTTAGAACCTGCAAAAAGATGCAAAATTTTACCCAAAAACATGAAATGTAGCTGGCCAAGATTGGCGATACACTACATGAATGTACAAACTCTTACCTTACTAGGAATCGGCTTGATTTCAATATCATCACAATCAGAAAGGCCAGTAGATTTCCATAGATAAGTAGCTTCATTTGCATGTAAAGCAAATACCAGCTGCAAGAAAGAGATGGCTCACAGTTTGTGACAGAGGCATACTGGTATTTCAAAAAAGACTACCACAAGTATCTAAACAGTAAGGAAAGAACAAGCCAACCTTCATTAGTTCTGGATCATTCCAGGGTCCCTTGTCAGATCTAAGGCAACCGCCTTCATTCACACAGGAGCAGGCTCCCCCCAGAAAATCTGGCAATTGACTGTCCAAGAAATGAGTTCAGTATGAAAATCATCCACGTGCTGCTATTTAGAAGTTGCGCTATCATTATCACTAAATCACCTGGCATCTATAACTTCCAACAACCTACTCTGGAATTTGTTGCCTAATACCTGCCTCATCAGAAAAATTTAATTAATAAGCAATCACTAAACCTCCAAAATCTTGAAATGAACACTGAAAGCACCTTACATGTATTTTTGAAGTTGTCCTTGGGTCAAGAAAGCTTTTCACCGTGTTCCACAGCAATTTAAATCCACTACCAGCATTAACAATGAACATTTGGTGTAATGTCTGCACATGATAATGTAAACATCATAAAATGATCGGTCATTGACATGAAGAGGGAAATAAGTTATTTCTTTTTACTTTTTAAGAAAGAAAATCTCTTAAAACCATTCTAGGAATTTGGGCACCTCAGGGTAGTTGTCACCATCTATTTTCTGTATGCGCATCACTAAATCATGTGCAATCTTGCCAAAACTCATCCAGTTCTACAATATTTGAAAAAGAAAAAGAGATAAGTCTACACAACTACAATTAATAGCCCACGTAATGAACTTTAATATATGAGGAACCACATGCATTAAAGTGGTAGGCCAAGCACAAACCAGTCCATGCACATCCAGTATTGTTGTTGTAGAATCAATATGTCTCCTGGCTGAAATTGAACATGCTGGAAACTTCTCAGCGAAGATTCTTTCAAACCCTTGGATGTGATACTTTAAGAATCTGTCAGTCGTGGTGACACCCATAAGTTTACTGGGCTCAACTTTACCTAGTCTTTCAATATAGACAGGTCGTCCTTGTTTGTCTACACCATGGTAACCATGAGGATAATATCGCTGAACATCTTCATATTCATTATATACAAAGTCCTATATGTGAAAATTTTTGTCAAAGCTCAGTGAGAATGGGAAAGACACATAACTTAAAATATACAAATAATATTCAGAAAGACAAATTAAAGATGATGAAAAGAACTTAACTAGGGAGGTTGAAACACGAGAACTTTATAAATTTTGCAACACGAGTGCACAAAATAATCCATTTAATGAACAACGTCACAAAAACAGCTATATGCTGCAGATAACCACCCCCGAGAAAACTTGAAAAAGGAAAAAAGGGGAAAAAAAGGAATCCAACAATAAGGATAATCCTTTCAACTTCAGAAATTAAGGATCAGTGATAGGAAGCAGAGGTAGTGATTCAACCAGAAACATGAGCAAGCAAAATGGTTGGACACTTGAAGAAGCAGGAAGATCTGGAATCTTAGGCAGTCCAAGGAAGAATTTAATCATGCTTTACAAATTTCAAAAGATAGATTTTGGCAAACTCGCATCAAGATTGCATGCATCAATTAGCTTCTGGACTCACTCAAAGGATATTTTTATTACATGCCAATTCTGTTCCTAGTGGAATAAAAAATAGATCAAAACACAAAAAACAGGATTCTACCTTGATAATTGTGTCTACTCCATTCTCTTTCCTCCAATTAAGCATATCTAACCACATATGGACTGTCTTATCAACGTCAAACTTCCTTGCTCTTAAGAATCTGGAAAAAAAAAAAACAAAAAAGACATTGTATGTCATCAAGCCATATGAAAAGAAAAGAGCATGATTACCAGAATTACCAGAAAGATACACAAGACTAAAGTTTATAGTGCTCTAGGTACTAATTCTTCTTCAAAGAATTATGCTAGTTAATCCTTTTTATTTATGATAAATTTGGGGCATATACCACAGGGGATGCAGTATTTTGGGAAACACGCATCAGGTTAAAAAAACCGTAAACAGGAAACACGGGTAAAATGATCAACAATCCCATTCATAGATAAGCTGACGGCAAGTATACAATGTGTCTCATCACTGTAAAGAACCAAAAATACAAATTAAGAAGATTTTTATTTTTATTTTTTAAAAGGCAACTTTATGGAAATTTCCCACCCCCCCAAGGCATCAAACAAGGGAAAGAAAAGATTGAAAGTTTAGTAACAACAGATCAGAAGAGATCCATTCCACTGACATTATGGTAAAGAGAGGTTTACAAAGCAGTGCTGAATGAGAATGCTATGCACTCTCTTTACATCATTTTCTACCTTAATATTTCACTTATCTGGGGCAATAAGTAAGGACAGTTTAAGTATTCTATTGTCTTCTACCAATTAGGAAAGAAAAAAAAAGTATACGCGGAGAAGAACTTGAGCAGCTCGAAGCAATTCTTAATTAAGCCACGCATAGGTTCATTAGAGTCCAAGTTCTCACTTAATGAAAAGAAAGAGGGCCCCAAATGAAAGAATGTGTCAGTGATGCAACAAGTGTGGGGAAAGGCTTTAGTGAACTTGTGTTGTATAAACATAACCCTCAATTCTCAATCAGGAACGAGACGTGCTCTAACTACAAACATTCAACCCTACAACCCTTTCATAGCTCATTTATTTTCAAAACATCAGTTCTGCTGCTTACTAAACACTGTAGTGAGGGGCTCTAAGCTCCTAGTATGTCAAAGAGTAGTAAACTTTGCCACCATTCTGCTGCAGTTTCACATGCACTAAAACTTGGCAATGGCACGAGGGCATTGCTTCAGCTCAGCTACATTGGCAATGAAAGAAAAATGACATCCTGATTTTCTTTTCCATCAGAATCCCTAAGTATTTCTTTGTGATTTATGCATCTACCAATCAACGAACCAAAATCCAGTTACTGCATAGTTCTCCCAGTTACAGATTTTTCATAAATGTTTCAACCGAGGGATCAAACAGCAAAAACTTTGTCAAGATTTTCTTACACTGGAGAATCCAGATATGTCAGATATAACTCTACATTGATACTGGCATAACATTCTAACTAGTTGCGATATTTACAATGGAAAACCACAAAAGGTAACAAAAGAACTAACATCCCACCCTCACCGCCACCCAAAAACAAAAAGGGATCCACTGTGGTAGAACGCGATCATCTACCTCAACATGGTATGGTAATCATCATGACAAGCTGGAAGCAGATCCCTGTCAACCAAGGTTTGTCGAAATATATTGACAGCCTCCTCTTCCTTCTCATCTCGAAAATCTTCGGTTGTGATAGACGCAAATCGGCAATGAGCAACCCGCTTAGTACGTTTCCTGAGAGTGTGAGTGATTTTTGAAGCCTTCTTTTTCAAAGATCTGATCCTAGTCATTCTCTTTTCATCTTCAGAGGTCTCAAAATCAAATCGCTTTGCTCTATCATCTTCCCGAGCTAAAACTATTTCTAAAAATCAAACAACAATAAAAGAAGAAGAAGAAGAAAGTCAGACTGCGCGGTTGCATGCTCCAAGCTTTCTCCAACTATCCAAAACTTTTACTGATAGAAGTACCTGGCATTATGGTCGGAATTCATAAGAAAAACTCTCAAATTCTGCAAAATCTGCTGTGTAATCAATGGAGGCATAAAACGTCAATACAGATAAGCTACTTAAAGATAGATTGAACGTGAATTTTTCTTTTTTTCTCTCTTTTTCTTTTATTTTTTGGGTTTTAGGGAGATGTTCAAGACTGTCCCGTAGTCACATCTTATTGCCGATAAAAAAAAAAAGGGACATAAAATCAACCTAACTGGATCAAAATTCGATTGAGAAACGACAAAGTTGGGCACATTCATTCACAATATCAGAAACTAGTTGAAAAGAAGAATCAGAAGAAGAAAATTATATAACAATAATGTTATTAAAAGAAAAGAAGAAAGAGATTAAACAGAAGAAAGAAGAAGAAGAAGCGGTTGGAAAAATCAACAAAAGTAGCGATGAATTGGATTTCAAATTTCAAATAGAATAGTACTGCGAGTGGATCCATGACCAGTTAAACTACCTTGATGGGAAAATCAGCCGCATTTACAGATTCAAAGGCAATGAACGGGGAAAGTGATCGCTCATGTCATCAGCAATATTTTAAGCCTCTCTCTCTCTCTGTCTCTCTTCAAATTCCTGGTAGGTTAGTAATCTATACATACAAATCCGTATATATGTATATACAAGAAAACACGGCGGATGGAGAGAAGAGTGAACAAGTGCTGCTGAGGGGTGTTAGGTAAGACTACTGCTTAATATCTTTGCTTCGTCTTTACTTCTCTCTCTCTCAGGCACAAGAAGAGTCCCAACCTCCTCCTTCCCAAGCAACCATACCACTAATTACTAACACGCTCTCTCTCTCTCTCTCCCTCCCTCTCTACTGAAAGTAAAAAGAAAACAAATGCGTTCCTCGTGAGAGCGTCCAATGCGTAACGTTCTCTGTATTTACGAGGCGAGGTGAACTGACTTTCTCTCTCTAGAAAGGAGGAGGTGGAGGAGAGAGACGGGAAGAAGAGAACAAAACGACACTGAGCTAGGACTCGGACTCTCAGGAGGAGGTCAGGGACTGGGGGGTTGTCCTTGTCAAAGGAAAAAAAAAGAAAAAAAAAGAAAGAGCGAGTAGCGTACAACGGCCGCTTTTGGGATTGTGGGTGCATGGTGACGTGGGGAGCTGAGACGACGGTGGGCTTCTGTTCCGTCGGTCCACTTCAGATGCTCTTTTAGACGCCGTCGTTTTGTGTTCCATGCTCTGAGTTTCCGTTGCCAGTACGACGACTACTACTGCTTCTAGATTCACACGGGACGGGTGGCAAAGTTGGCGTTGGCGTCACCATCATGACCGGCCGGTTCGACCGGTTGAACCGCAAACCGACTATGCCTCCGGTCTAATTCAATTACAAAGCCAAAGAATTAATTGAATCGGTCAAGAACTGGTTGAATCGATAAAACCCAGTAAAAACAGGGAGGTTCAACCGATTTTTATTAAGTATTTATTTTCTAAAATAAATATTTTATAATAAAAATTATTAAAATAAAAATTTCTAAAATAAATAAAAATTATTAAACTTTTGAATCGGGGTTGAACTGATCGAACCATGAATCAGAAGATTTTCCGATTCACTCTCTGGTCCGGATTTAAAAACATTGGTCATTAGTCGTTGATAGTCAAGTACTGAATTTAGCCCTTCTCGGTTTCTATTTTTTAGGGCAAATTATTTGGATGACCACTAAATTTTTAGAATTTTTGAGTTTTGATCACTGAACTATTAAAAATTTAATTTTGACCACTGAACTATCTAAAGTTTAGGTTTCGAGTTATTCCGTTAGATTTGATCATTAACTATGTCAGATCTGAGTGTCCGTACGATTCACAAGACAAAAGAAAAAGGCATGGTTGACGATTAAATCTAACGGAATGATCCGAAATCTAAATTTTAGATAATTCAGTGGCTAAAATTAAATTTTTAATAGTTCAAATGGTAAAAACTCGATAATTCCAAAAGTTTAGTGACCATCTGGATAATTTGCTCTATTCATTACATCATCTCATTTTCGATTGTTTACTTTGAATAATAAAGAATATTTCTGTATTGTCGTTTTTTTTTTTGGTATTTAAAATTTAGATTTTCTTTTAGATATGCAAAAGAAATACTAAAAACTTATACTAATTACATTTTCACAATAATAATATTACGACAAACCAGAACAGACCTAATCAATTAGTACTAGTTAGTTAGGGGAATTAGGTTTAGGCGCCTGGACTGCCCGGTACCCACCGCCAGGCAGCGTACCTTTTTTTTAATAACTTAATTAATACTAATGTGATTAGGTACAATGTGGATCATGGGATGATGACTAATTGGCTAAAATGGTGCCAACATTTTAGCCAATGCATGGGCGGATTGGAAAGACTAAGCACACAGCCGACCAAATATTGAAAGATTGGTCAGTGATTATGTATGCCTTTCAAAAACAAAAAAAAGAATAATCATATGTGGGTCAGAATAATACTACTAAGTACTAGTAGTATATTTTAATGATTAGATTTACATTTGAGAGTTGTCACAACTGAACTGGCTGCTGCTGGAACTGGGAAGAGATTAATGACTAATTTGCATGTTCCCACCTGCTGATGCAGGCCCAGGCAGGCCTCCTCTGAGAAGTGAGAATCCAGCAAACCAGAGGACAAGCTTCTTTTTTTTTTAGTTTTTACCCTACCCATAAGAAGAAGATTCCAGTGAATGACTAATAGTGACTAGTTCTCCATCTCTGCCCAATTTCAAGAAATTTGTTCAATTTTGCAGTTGATCCTATCACAAGTCCGTAACGTAGAATAGTCAGTCGCATTAATTGTTTTTCTTTTTGTGCCTAATTTTACTTTAAGTAATTGGGACTCCAGACAAGGCCGCGAGAAGAATACAAAGAGAAGCAAAGGAAAAACGAAAACCTCTTATGTCATGGCATGTACCCCTTTTAGCCTCTGTTCGGTTGATAGTTTGACTTTCACCCAAGACATTTCTAAATTTGCTTAGTCATATTTCCCGCAGATAAGTTGCGCCCGGTGAATTACCGTCGAATATTTTACCAACAAATGGTAGTCTTTGCATTCCTTGTCATGGTTGCTTCCTTTCCTTCTAGCGTTGGTCGACCAAAAGAAGTATAAAACCAACATGATGCGACATGATGTGTTTGACCATTGAATATTGTCAAGCTTGTGATTTTATTGAGGTGATAACCACTCCACTTTTCACCTGAACTTGTATCACTTTCTCGCTTTATATTCTAAATTTTAATTTTAAGCATTTTACATCCTAAACCCTTAATTTTAATATTTTGCATCTTAAACTTTAAGTTTATCCCATTTAAGTCAATCAATGACAATGTTACCAAAATTAACGATATAAATGGCGGTACAAATTAATGCTAACGTATCGTTTTTGTTCTAACTGTGATCTTTTGGCTCTTTTTTTTATTTTTTACTATTTTCATCACATTATCATTGATTTGTTTGGTCTTGGTCATTATTTGAAATAACTCATGTAGGTTTTTTTTTATTTTTTATGATGTGATGTATGTGAAATGAAAAGGTAATTGAGAAGATAAAAAAGTGTATTGAAAAATGTATTTGTGATGCAAGCAAATAAATTTTTAATAAATAATTCCTACCCAAACACACACATTGTTAGCAAAATTAATGAGATAAAAAATAGTGCAAATTCATTATAATATATCCTTTTTATTCTAACTGCAATACCTTAACTCCTTTTGACAATTTTGAACATATTATTACTGATTTGTAGGGTTTTCTATGCCATTAATTTTGTTGACATTATCATTAATTGGATTTAAGCAGAATAAACTTGAGAGTTTAGGCTACACAATTTTTGAAATTGAGAATTTAAGGTGTGAAGTTTTCAAAATTGAAATTTAAGTGACAAAGTGAAAATGTTGTAAAAAGTGAATATAGTCTAGGTGATAACTATGATGATTTTTCAAATGCATGCATAAAATTTTGTGTAAAATTAGAAAAAAAATGTAGCAATTATGCAAAACGTGCGCCTCAAACGAAGGTGCGGCAATTGGCATGTCAAATGCCTAGGCAATAGGTACTAGAGGTGTAAACGAGTCAAATCGAGTCGAATTTCACCCTAATCGAGTTGAGTTTCGACATAATTTTACCAAATTCGAACTCGAATTCAAGCTTGATGAATTCAAAATATCAAACACGAGTTCGAGCTTTACAAAATTATTTTTATTTTTAAAAATAAATAAAAAATAATAATTTTTTCTTAACAAATAATCAAATATTATAGATATATATATATGTAATTTTATTATTAAAATTAAATGTATATATATATAATCGAATTCGAGTCGGTTCGCAAGCTAATGAGTTTAGTATTTTGAACTCAAGTTCGGACTCAAGCCACTCACGATCGGTTCGCAAACAACTCGATTCGTTTGCAGCCCAAATAGGTACTCTTCTTTTTTTTTTTTTCCTTCTCTTTTTTCCACCTAGTAGAGGAGGGATAGAATTTAAGAAACGGTAAGAGAAAATAAGAATATTGGAACCTAGGACATATAAATTCTGAGACCTTAATTTTGACTATCAAATCAAGATGTTCTCGACGAAAGTACTCTGCTTGCTAACCGCAATCTGCCTTCTTTCCAATGGGTCTGTTTGGATTGTAAGTTATTTGGGATTATTTGGGATTTTTTACTGTAGCACTTTTCGTGATGTGATGTATGTGAGATAAAAAGATATTGGGAAGATAAAATTGGAAATTGTAAAAATGATGTAAGCAAATAAAATTGGGGAAATATGAAGCAATCCAAACAAACCTATATTAATGCCATTTTATTCTCATTTTGGTTTTCTTGAAATTAGAAAGGAGGGTTATATACTTGTTAGTTTGATTGAGAGAAATGAAGATAATGGAAACAAATATTTTAAGGTGTTATCTTGCTTTGGAGTTTTTAATGGGAAGAAAAACAAAGGAAATGGGAAGAATTGAATGAAAGAAAAGATGGAAAGCGGATTAGTTGCACTATACTTTAGTTGTTGATGGTAAATGAATAAAGTACATCATTAACAATCTTTTTTATTTCCAAATCTTCCAAACAACATGGAGGGAATTTGTCATTTTTTCTCTTCAATTCTTTTATTTTCTTTTGTAAAGTCCCAAAACTGGGCCTATTTGATTATGAATCAACCCAAAAAGTGTGACGGGTCACTGGCAACATACTCCATATCAATTGGAGCGATGAGCAATTTCGGAACCAGTCCAAAAGAAGTTTCCTAGTGTCAATTGTCAGGTTTGTCTAAAAAAAAAGAGCGGGACCCAAGAAAAATTGGCATCCCAGAACTCTGGGAGAATCTTTCGGTAATCAAAAACACTAAAAAAAGGTACTCCCTCCGTCCCACTTTGATAGTCCTGATTTTTTTCCACACAGTTTAAGAAAAAGTAGTTAACTTTGTTGGAACAATCAATTTACGTAGTTATTTTCCTAAAATACCCTCACATTAATCAGAGTACAACTTTATGGGAACTTCAATTGATGTTAAAAAAAGAATCAACTCTCATTAAATGAGGTAAGTTTATAGTAACAACAACTTACATTGAATAAGGGTATTTTAGGAAAATTAAAATACAACTACATTCTTCAATTGAAAAGTGGATTACAATATGAGACAGACGAAAAAGGAAAACAAGACTATCAAAGTGGGGACGGAGGGAATATATGCTAAGTCCCCAAGATAAATTGGCATCCCAGAACTCTGGGAGAATCTTTTGGTAATCAAAAACACTAAAAAAGGCATATCCCCAAGTCCCCAACCCAATTCCTCCAAGCGCCGAGGCTCCCAACCACACACATAATAAATAATCCGTGCATAATGCAGACCAGAGGGCAGTATCGGCTCATCCAAATCCCAATTTTGTCGTCTTCACAGTTCACATAGCACCAATTCACCAGTCACCACACGCTCCCCACCCTTTGCTTCCACCAACGCCAATAATAGTAGCACAAGCAACAGCAGCAGCTGTTCCTAAAGACCGAAGGGTCTAAACGACAGAGTTGCAGGAGGACAAGGTCCCCCATTTTGAAACATCCTAGTAGTACCAGTACCAGTACAAGTACAATATATAGTACTACTGTACTACTACTCCATTATTCTTCTTGGTCCAATGGCGGTTGTAGTAGCAAATGGGCGTCCATTAATTACGGCTCTCATCTCTTGCAATTTGCCACATATCAAGTTCTTGCTCGGTGGTGGTGCTCCCACCAGTTGTCGTACACCTTCCTTCTCCTCCTCGCTACCGAACACTACACTCAAAAGTGCAAATGCACCGCACCATCTTTGGAATTTTAAGCCCTCGGCATCTCGGTATCTCCCTCCTGTCCTTGTTTTTAAGGTGGTAATCTTCTAGTAGTAAATTTCTTGATATTTTACAATGTAAACATTTTGCCAGGCTGCTGAATTGTGATACATACTACTGTAGCATGTCAAAAAGAGGGGAAAAAAAGAAAGAAATGAAGAAGACGTCTCTAATGTTAGTACTGATAATACCTGATCCTTTGAATAATTAACTCCATTTTTGCTTCCTGATTTTCCATTTTAGCCTAAAGTTATCATGGATAGAGTTTTGATTTGTGATGCATCCCTTGAATATGATGGTAGCCCTGAATACAGCGGGAGTACAAGTGGCCCGGGAGGTTCTTTTAGCTTATCCAGACAACTTGAGATGAGGCTCCAGATTAGTTTGTGATTATGATCAGTAAAATGGTTTTGGAGGAATTACGTATGGTGCTTTCCATGAACATAGTGTGGGATTAGGCCCTTGATTGTTTAATTGGTATGGTCAGCAGAATTTGTGTATATATCTTAAGAGCTTTTGTTCATGTCAGAACATAATGTAAGCATGACCACCGTCAATGTGATACCATGTCGTTTAATTTTCATCCATTAATAAGGGAGATATATTGCCTTTGATAAAATTTGAATGGGGAATATTGCAAGATGAGAATGATAATTCAGGAGCAGAGGCATTGCATTGGAAGAAACTGCAACGAATCATTGCCCCCCAAGGGCCTTTCATTTCTCTGAGAACCGATACTTGTCTGTGATGCAGCTGTAGCATGCTATTATTTTTTTTTCCTTTTTTACTTTTCTTTTATGATACAAGAGACTGCCGCCGGTTTTTAATTTAGTCTTGCATATGTAGCAGATTAATTATGCATTTATTCCATCTCATTCTATTGAAGTGTAGGTTCACATGCTTTCAGCATCAGGGTCCTGAAAGTGATGAGTCTTCCACATCTAAGGACAAACCAGAGGGACAACATAAGGCTGCTGATGATGTAATGCAAAGTTTGAAAGGCAAAGCAGCTAGTGGAGAAATCTCATTTCTGTCAAAACTAGTGGTACTCCTGGCTGTGGCTCTGGCAATCACAGTGCTATCCATTGGCTTTAGACAGCCTAATCAAAGATCTCTGCTTGGCATTCAACATTTAGTTGATAGTTCATCTGCTCCCGCTTTAAGCACACATGCTGTTGGTTTTTCTTTTAGAGCTTTTGGATACAGAATTATACTTCCAGAATATGCTCCAGGGTACTTGACTATTTTGCTCACAAATTGTGTCCTTGTTTGTTTTTGATTATCTGGCCTTGCTATGCTTTCAGATGTCATATTACGTTCAAATAACTTAATTTGCCATATCTTGGGTACCTTAATATTCTTTTTTTCCAAAACCTAACAATATAGCAGAAGCATTCTCCTTTTCTCTTACATTTTGCTTCTTGGTTACGGAGAACAGTATGTTTAATTATCTTTAGGTCCCTGGTTTCAGGTGGATCTACTTCTGGCTGCTGATGGCTGCAGGATGCGGTCTTTTCATAAGTGAAGAGGCTTTAAATATATGGGTCTGTCCTTCCTGCTGGTACTTTTTTTGGGCAGACTCTTATGCTCTTTGACATCTGGACTTTGAGTGGGTCTTCTTGTCCTTTTTTGGAGTGCTTCTCTTTTTCTGAGCTTAACTTTGTCATCTATCCTGCAGGTTGGCATCACTTTAGCGCGGATGCTTTCACTGGATGGCACATGGCATTCTTTTCTTGATTCATTCTCTAGGAACGCTCACTACATTGTATCCACGGTTTTATGGGTTTACTGGTTAGTTGGGCTTGATTCAATTTGAGCTAATGAATTATGCTATGGACCTCCTCCAGTAATGCATGTAAAGCTGCAATTTTTTTTTCCTTTTAATCTTCATGCTAGTCACAAATATTAATCGACTAAAGGATCAATAATATTTGTCCTCAATATTTTAATTCACATGGTGAATATTGTCAGGGGAGTTTGCATTAGTGATATGATACCATTTTACCTTGGCAAGCTTTTCAGACAATCTGGGGCATCCGATGATGTTTCTTCAAAGGTCTGTTTGATCTATAGACTTTTGATATGCAGTAAATGTAACTAGGTATTTATATGACCTTGAAATAGTAAAGTGATATGAATAATTTCTGTTTGGTATAGTTAGGAATTGGCAGAGAGAAAGCATTGAAAATCACGCGCGTTGTCCAAAAATATGGAAATCTAGTTGGTGTTGGTGAGTCTAAATAGCTTCAGAGCTCCTTTTTGCATGTTTTCATACTTGCAATCGTACAAATGCTGCTTGAAATGACTTGTAATATGAGCTTCTACAGTCTAATCGAACCAGTTCTGTTAGATTCCACTATTTATGTGTTATAGTTCATAAACATTTAAAAGGATAGTTAATGTTACCACTTTATAAGGGGATGGCATGGGCAGCTGATAATTGAAGTGTTGATAGTGGTGGCTGAAGTAGAACATCAAACCTTCCCCAAACCAGTGGAATATTTAATGACATTCTCTGACTTGCTTGTTTTAATTAGCATTCACAGGTACCCAATGAAAGCCTATCAAGCTATAATTATGCTGACTCTTACTCAAGAAATTTAATACTGATACTAAAGTTTGCCTCCAAAAAGCTGTTTCTTTTAGAAACGTATATTAAGAAATTTTGCGATAATATATTTTACTGGTTTTAGCAATCTTTAAAATAGTGTAAAAAGTTAAAGAGAAATGGTTTCGGTTATCTGGGGTATTACTTTAAAGTACCCATAATAAAAGCTTTTGCGTAATTAAGAGTTCCAAATGATTGGCTATCCACCAGTAGTGCTGCCACCTTATTCTCAAAACCATTGTAGAGTCCCTTGGTGTTGTTTCCATTCCAGAATCAGCATTGCCTGCATTGGGGTCTGCTTCTTGAGTAGTTACTAATAGTTGCTTATCTATATAACAATATCTCCTTCCTCTCTTGGGGCACCGTAGCACATTTTATTTGACATTTCTTGAATTTCTTGAGCATTTGTTGGTAAGTCTATGTTTTCTTATATGCAGTTGAACGGTTCTCGTTAGGTGTGAGGAATCCTACAGCATTTTTAGCAGGTGCAATGGTTAGTATTATTTCTTCTTCCAAGCAAGATATTACTTTACTAGTACGAACTTTGACACAACAAATTGTGTAATTGACATCTATTCTATCCAAATTCGTGTAAGCTATTATTTTGTGAACCTGGTTGATTTCATTATCATTTGTGATGTATGATTTTCTTCATCTTAAGGTGCTGACTAGGAAAAGGTTGTTACCGCATGCTATGCATACTAAGCTTTGGTGTCGGAGCAGAATGAGTTAACAGTTTGAAACAAAGCATTCCTTCTATCTTGATGCGTCATGGCAATTACTGATTTCTTGCATCTTGCTGCAAAGTAAACAAGCTGGGAAGCTTCAGTCTATCTTGCATTTGCATTTGCACTGTAAAATTTTCTGTTTTGATGTCTCTGTCTTCTCTGGATGTTGGGAACCATTAGTTTATGCAGCAAAGGCAATATGATCACCAGTGTGGTACCTCGAATTGAGAGTGCAACCACTTCATGGTTCTTCTTTTTATGTTTTTATGTAGTTAGTTTTTTTAAAGTTCCTAACTAGTTTTTAAATGTGGTAAACTTACTTGTTGCTGGAACTCAACTACTATGCGGATTTTTATGTCATCGCTGCAAACTATGTGGATTTTTATGCCATAACTGCAGTGTGTTTTTCCTGAAGTACGACTTTTTTGCAGGGTATATCACCTGAGTTTTTCTTTGCCGGTGTCTGTTGTGGTGGTCTTATAACACTTCCACTTCAGGTATTATTCTATCAGATAAAAGGACACCAATTACCAGCAAACTAGATTGTAGACTAGTCATGCAGGGAAAGAGTAAAATAGCTGTTCCTACTTGATTGCCCAAAAAAAAGAGACCTCATCTTTTATAGTAAAGTTGTCAGCTTGAAAAGGAAGGAATATACATAATGCTGCTGTTAAGTGCAACTCACGTTTAATGGTGAGGCTAATTCTTCTTTCGCAAACAAGTGAATATATCACACATCCTAGAGATTCATATGGTCTTGCAAAAATAGTAACTGCGTTTTACATTTATCAAAGCTATGAAAACACTTTGTCACGATATTTTTCTTCCATAAGCTTATGCCTTTTATTTTTTTAAATGACAGTTGGGGATTGGATTCTTATTCAGAGACCGTCCAGTGTTTGCCCTTGCCACTGTTGCAACTGTAGTGGTAAACTTTTATTTTCCCCGGATTAGCATATGGTTGCCTAAACAAAGGAATGCATTGCAAGGGGTTTTAGTGCGTCTACTAATTGTAAGTACTGCGCTATTTTGCAGGGAATCTGGACTATCATCCCATATGCTGCAGCTGCTTTGACAGCATTGTTCCTTTATCTGCGACGTAAGAACTTCAGTTAGTTGTGGTTTCTGTTTCTAAGTTCACCATTTCCTGGGGTACACAGCCTGGAAACTATCAATACGTGCTTGTAAAGGGACTAACTACTGCAGAGAAAAATCAGGGTATGGATGGTTTTGCAACAGCTTGTTGAATAACCACCCGCCAGACACCCTTTTAAGTGAAGGCTTTACAGATTTGGTTAGGGAACTTGCAATCATGCACTCACCGTATAATTGCTTGAAAGCTGGCATTTGTCCCTGTAACTTCCGTAAAATAGGGTACCTTATACAGTCAAGGGCCAAGTTGGGCATGAAAGATCTTTTTGGCATATTGTTTTTGGTCATACCTGTTGCTCTCTCAGATTGATTCAATCAAGGCAAAATACTTATTTACGGATAATAACTTAACAAGCACTATATCATACACATACGTGCAATTCCATTTAACATAAATTATGGTCTCTCAACTAAGCTATGGACCAAGTCTATGAAAGAAGCCCAGAAGAGGCATAACCCCTTCCATAATAATAATAACAACAATCTAAACTAAACGATTGCTGCGAGATGGGAAAGCTGGATGCTGTAGGCTTCTTTCAGCTCAGCCAGTACTTCTGCTATGCTTGGCCTCCGCAATGCATCTCTCTCAACAGACCTTGAAGCAATCAAAGCTGCCCTCCTCATGCTCTCAGCATCAAATGTTCCTTTCATGCTTTCATCCACTATCTCGAACGCGCCTGCTTGCAAGTATGGCTTGGCCTGCAATTGATGGTCAAAAACAACATGCTATGTACGTCAGGAGCACTCATATGCACATAGAGATTGTAACGAATCAGCAGACACAGATCAGTGTAGAAGCACGTTATGATGGGATTTTGTAAACATGGCATGCTAAGAAGTATCTTGAAGTGCCTACTTTTAACTGTTTAGCAGCATGCAAACGTTAAATTCTAATCAGGGATACCAATCTTAAATTCCAACAGTGTCGATACTTCTAACTTGCACAACCAAGGTTAAAAAATTAAGCATCAGATCATCGTGCACTCCCAAAAGAAATTTTGGTCTAACCAGAGGTACAACTATAGAAAATGGAAGGGATTCAGTCATGCAACAAAATGGATGGTGGTAGTTGAAAACCAATTATAAGGTTTCTGTAATTTTGCACTTTACATTCTTATAAGATGCAAATCATTTAGAGAAAGAACTAAAGAAAGAGATCTAGTTACCCATAAGACTAAATTGTAGGAATCTGGAGAGCCAGAGTGAGTCAGTGGTTCTCTGCCACATATGAGCTCCAGAAGTACAACCCCAAAACTATAGACGTCACTTTTTTCTGTTAATTGTCTAGAGGAATAATATCTGTAGACAGAACTCAGTAAGATTGAAGAAGAGTGCCAGAATGAATATACTAAAAACAAAGCTCAAAAAAAAAAAAAAAAAAAAAAAAAGCCTCGAGAGCTTACTCTGGATCAAGATAGCCAGCAGTGCCTTTGACAGCAGTGGTTACATGGGTTGCATCGCCCTGAGTCATTTGCTTAGAAAGGCCAAAATCAGAGACCTTAGCATTCATCTCTGAATCCAAAAGAATATTGCTGCTCTTTACATCACGGTGAATGATCCGTGGATCACTTCCATTATGTAAGTAGTCCAACCCTACATTGAAACAACTTCAGTTCAGATAATGGCTTATATAAAAGGAACTTTGTTGATTGCCATTGGCGAATTTACTCGGACTAGCTAGAATGGTTTTAATTGGTGGGACGATTGCTTCATTCCCTATGAAAAGGATCAGGTTTCCAACTTAGAAAATAGACGAATGACGGCATGATAGTGGGACACAACTACGAAGTATAATTCTACTTTTGCACATGTACAGAATAGAAACCTGAGTTTCTCCAGTAATTAACAAGGAAATCTACGTGCACCTGTTGATATCTATACCTTTTGCAGCATCAACCGCAATTTTCAACCTGCGAACCCAGCTTAATGTTATTCTTTTACTGTTTACACCTGAAATAGTTATTTGTTCATTAATCAAAGGAAACCAAGAAATACAGAAACGGATTCCTGAGTAGAAGCAGCTTATATTACCATGAAGGTTATCAGACAGTGATCCACCAGGTAAATACTCGTACACTAGTATTTGCTGCTTTGACTCGTGACAGAATCCTTCCAAAGTTACAAGACTCTGGTGACGAATTTGTGACAGAAGAGAAACCTGGAAAATAATTTGCAACATAAAATCAGGCATCATTAAAAGGAAAAAAGAGATCTTGTAAAAAAGCTTTTCCTTCTCAAAAGATTCATCCACAAATGGCAGACCTCATTGATGAATGACTCAGCCCCAAGCTGAGTTCTGTCAAATCGCACTTTCACGGCAACAAATTTTCCATCAGGAAGCTTTCCAAGGTAAACCATTCCGAAACTACCACGGCCTATGACCTCCTTGAAGTTGTTTGTGGCTGCTTTGATTTCTTTGTAGGAAAAAACTCTTGCAGCATTCCAGTTTCGTATATCCACTGCAGCATCTAATACTTCAGGAAACATTTCCGTTATGACATCTAACGGGTATTCTACCGTAGATACATTTTAGGCAATTTCTTACTTGGTTTTGAAGAGCTTTCAGGTTTCTTTCTCCTCGTGAAGAGAAGCACTGAAATTGCCATGGCTGAAAAAGCTAGTGCTACGCCTCCCACTGAACCAAGTATAACTGCTATATGTTTGTGGCCCTTGTTCTTGCTTGGTGTAAGGACAGTTACTTGTGGTGTCTCAATAGTGCCTGAAATGTCAGTGCAGGATGATGTGGAGAAGGACAGGCACAGATTCCCTGATGCTCTGTCGAATTGAAAAAGAATCCAAGAGATGATGCATCAAGAGGCTCAGTTATGAACCAAAAATCAAAAAACGATGTAATTCACTCCATAGTCCATACCTGACTTCCAAACTTTCCCTGTTTAATGATTGGGGGAGGGGACCTTGTAGCTCATTATTCTCCAGATTCCTGAATGTTTCAAAATAGCAAATCACGTACAGATACAGCTATATGAGCCTCTTACCAGGTAGAACTGCTTCTACAAATGTTTCCAAAAGTAAATGAACCTATAATGCTCACTCACAGTAAGTGAAGCTCCTTTAATTCTCCCAAGCTGTCTGGTACTGCTCCAAGCAAACTGTTGTTTTGCAAATCCCTTCACACAGAATGTACGTCATCTTTCTATGACCAACTTCAATTTTATTAATGCTCAATGAAAAGGGAGGAAAATTCTCTGCGTTTTAATCATCAGAAAGTTAGTCATAAGAGAAGTTCCATCGAATTTGTAAAAGACTTACAAAACTTGAAGGTTCATCAAATCCTCCAATTCAGACCCAAAAGATGACAGTTGATTGAAACTCAGGTTCCTGCAGCATTCAATTGCCAGTTTGTTTTAGGTTCATCATCAGAAGCAACATAAGTGAAATACAGTTCTTCAAGTAGTAATTATACAGTTTCTCAAGATTCTGCAGGCTCCCAAGGTATTGTATTTCTCCAGCCAGCGATGCATTACTCAAATCCCTGTTTAACATAATGCCAGAGGATAAAAACAAAGTGCTGCAGATTAATATCTGGGATTGGGATGAGGGTTAGCATGAGATTGGAGCTGACGACCTAAATGCTCATGGGTGGCCCATTACCACTAGGGTGACTCTTCATATCACGGCAACAGATTGTGAGTGTGAGAAAAAACTTAAGCCAGTGCTCAGTTATTAAAAAGGAAAGAATCTTACAATACTTTAAGGTCCAACAGATCACCAAAAGTGGGGCTAATTGATCTCATTTTCATGCTGGAAAGTTCCCTTCATAATGAGCAAAAGATTGATAACTATGGAACTTGATAGCAAGGAATTAGATTTAAGAAAAAAGATTCAAAAAATTCCAATGCAATACGGTCATACAAAGAAGTAACAAGATTTCCTTCACATTCTATATGTTCCCATGACTTTGGAGAACACGGATCTTCTTGCCATCCCAGATCCAAACCAGTCGACTGCTGAATAACCTGGAGGGCAGAAACTGCAAAAAGAATCAATATTTTAAAGTTTGCACCTTCAGTTCTACGAAGGGACCAAAAGAGTATGTGAGACAATGAAAACCATCCAACCTGTGGTGGAAGAAGTTTCTAAAGGAATATCTAGGATTTCATACACTTCGAGTGCATTAATGAGAGGGTAGTAGCTGATACTCTTCAATGTGATATTCAACCAATTGATTCCCCTCATTGTAAAGAAAAGAGCATTAGCATCCCATCTTTTCACAGTATAATTTGACTGAACAACTTCCCCATTGATCAGTACATCAAATGCTGGGGATACTGGCAGAATCCCAGCAAAGTAGAGGACAACATAGTAATCTCCCAGCCCATCGATAGGCAAATTATATGTCAAGTCAGCCCACCTTGCCAAGACTCTTGCAGATTGCAGAACAGCTATTGGAGGAGTTTCTTTGAGATTGGACAGATTGAAGTTGTTTTGAATATCAAAAGCTGTTGACACATGATGCGGACTGAAGTCCTCATCAGCATCCCAAATACGATCGTACTGGTCAAGAGGGTACCTTGCATTACAAAAAGAAGTCTGACATTTAGCAAAACCTCAAGTAAGCAACCAGAGAGAGAAGGAGATGACAATGGTCCTGCTTACCTCAGTGATCCATCAATATAACCTGTGTTGATCCTGTAAGACTTCCTAAGTAATTTACTAGTGAAATCTGCCAAGCCACTATTGTAAGCTCCTTGAGGAAGTGGGCGAAGTTCAAGGGAAGAGATTATAGGGAATCCTCCCTCAGGGATAGAGTAAAAACACAAAGGGAGAGTGTCTTTATCAACTGGCCATATGAACTCTTCTACCCATGGATCGGTTTTAGCAAGATTCACTGTCGTAGTCATAGCTCTCCCAAGAGAAACAGAAAATGCAGGGGGTTTATTGAGTCCATCATAGTTCTTGTATACAAATTGAGTTCTTACAAGTACCAATGACGATACATTCTTTGTAGGAAGCCTATAACACTTGGTACCAAGAGAATCCGGAAAAAACCGGACTGGAATTTGAGATGAGGAGCTACCATCAAGATAAACCACAGTGCTCATGTTGCCAGCATTAGTGTAAGCGGTATCAGGTATCCACGAAATATTAGAGGAATCGACGTAGCTCACAGTCCCACCACATGATAAGCTTAAGAATCCTGTTACATAAAATGCCATAACCATATTCAGGTCTTCTCTACTACCATATCCAGCAGATAAACAAATATAAATGCACATTGGTTACAGAAACAATACAGGCAGTAAAAAGGAAAAAAAAAAAGAAGATCAAACTTAGTACTTCCATTTTCCTCTCTTCCTGCCGAATGAAGTGGTTAAAGCTGTGATCTTGTAGAAGTGAAGAACATCAAACAAATGAGGCATATATAGTGAGGCATTTTTAAACCAAATCGAAAAGCTATCTGAACTTAGTAGTTAGCGCTCCATCTGTCTTCTTACAAAACATCTGACATTTTTTCTCGTAGTTGTTATAGAAGATATACAATGCAAGAAAGAGAGTTCTGGGGGGTTTTCCGGGGGTGGGGGTAAATATGAGTGAAACACCAAGGAATGCGCACCATCTTGATCACAGAAAGCAATTTCCACAATCCCAGAAAGGAGTAATAACCAGAGCCAGCAGCAACTTAGCAGCTCCATGAAAAGGGCGCCAGATGTAGAAACAGAATCCAAGTTTTTCCTTTTATGTTTTCCAGGTTCCAGCTCATGCAGAGAAGTAGCAAATAATGAGCTCCAGGGTAGAATTCTTGGGCAAAAAAAGAATGCAGTGATGATCAGTGACAAGAGGAAGAAAAAAAGGAGGGAGTGTTTAGTGGGTGGCAAAGTAACGAAGCAGCAATTGAGTAGAGTATAAGGTGTGACATTGACAATATTGCATAAAGTGAAAGTGGGAGAGAGGCTATTGGTGACTCCAGGAGATGAGTACAGTACTAGCGTGATTAAGGAAGGGCAGAGAGGTAATGATGTTTGATGTCTGATGACGATGATGATCATTGTTACCGTTAGTTGACAAGCATTACTTTTCAGGCAAAAATCAAAAGGCGAAAGACAACCCACGAAACAGTGATAGACGGACCACATCATCAAACCATGCAGATAAAGAGAAATTTCCAAAGCTACATCTTGACCACCTCCTCCTTTCCCACTGGGGCATTCCATTCCATGCCCTGATAAGTTATTGAGTTTGGACGCGGCCAATACAAGTATATCAACAGGCCAAACTGAATTGAAGCATAATTAAATTGTAAGAATTTATCAATACTAGTCCACTTCTCCAAGTCTATTTCCAAATTGGCATGTTAAGAGTGCAATTATGGATGGACAGTTGGTTTTGAATGAACAAAATACTGTGGCGGATGATACATAGGATGCTTGTGACCCCAGCATCCAGGGCATGATTGTTTCGACTCTCCCAGTAGCCCAGCATCCAAAGACTGCTTCTAATCATGATCAATCAGGTTATCTTAAAGATCAAGGAATTGAAATTTTCATTAGCCAAATTGAGGCAGTCAAAAAGCTAAGAGTCACAAAGCTGATTATGCTGTTTCATCATTTGATTATGCATGAGAATGCATTACATTTATTAATGATGTGATAGATTACAGTTTTTCCACTCTCAGTGGCTAGTGCCCGCTCAATTGAAAACAGTGAAAGAGAGTAATGAATTCAGCAAGAATAAGAAAAAGTGAAAGGTGTAGTGAGAAAGACGCAGGGGTGCATTAGGATGGCCTGTTTTGGGGCAAAAAAATTTGCTTAAAATACTATATACATAAACACTCTATTATACTCACAAGTTTTTTTTTTTTTTCAGATACATTAAATAAGGTGCTGGCAGTGGAGGCAGGTATGGGTGACTGGTGGTGGGCAGTAGGGTACGGGCATTTTGGAAAAATACGCTTGTTTGGATAGAGTATTATTTGAAATATTATTTTGAATAATTACTGTAGCACTCTTTGTGATGTGATGTATGTGAGATAAAAAGATGATTGAAAATATAAAAAAATAGATTGAAAAATATGTTTATGATGCAAGCAAAATATTATTTAAAAAAACCTACTATCCAAATACTGTGTTTCGTGTATTTTGGATAAATACCAATTTGTGTTTGTGTGTGGTTTCTGTTTTTAATTTTTTAGAACAAATGCGCCAAGTTTTTGGAGAATTAATACGCTAAGTTGCAGTAACTCAGTGTGACTGTAGAAGGGCTTCCATGCTGCGAGACTGTTTCCAGAGCAGGACTCTGTGTTACTGGAAGCAACTTAGCCTTTGTTTTTGAAGTACACGGACAGAGGCCATGCCATGACACCGCTGCCCACACCGGCGGACGATCATTCCTATTCCCATGTTGCACGGGGCTTTCCCCTTCGTCTATATGGTTGATGAAACGTCGGGTGGCCATCCCCATTATACCAATCCTGGAATTTCTTCAAGAACTATGGGCTTGTTTGGAAGTGAAGTTTTTGGCCAAGTTTTTTAGCTACTAGTTTTTTAACAACTTTTGCTACAGGAACCCCAAAAAACTTATCAAAATTTTTTACCTACACACTTTAAAATAATATACAAAAAATTTCCCTTCAATTTTTCTTCTTTTTCCTCCCCACCCAACCGGCCATAACCTCCACCACCGCTTCCCGTGCCGGTAATGAAATCTCAACACCCCAAGCTAAAAATTGCACCCCGTCCACTTTTTTCTTGCGGATTTTTTCGCAACTGTATTCAAACAGTGCTCAGTCCGACCACCACCACTTCTCCAACACTCCCTTTCCCAGCCACCTCTGATCAGCCAACGCCAAAACCAACATCACCACCACCACCACCACCACCACCACCACCTCCTCCTCCTCCTCTCCCTCATCCACCGTCTTCCTCTCATCCACCACATGCACCGACCAAACCCGATTCGGAATCATCCTCATCTTCCACAAACACCTCCCAGAGCTTCACCCAATTGAGGTTCCCACTGACTAACTCCCTCATCTCTCACCATTTTATACACCCGTATCAGCAAACTCAAGAAAAGCCAAAGATTTCGGAGCCCACCCCACCAAGAAAAGCGCCTGATTCTCTGCCGCCGCCGCAACTATCTGCTACCAAGTTGGAAGAAACTTTTCATGTTGCGGAGCTTCATTTCAGCTCTGGATCCGACGAAGACAAGCTCGGCGCGCTACACCTGCTAGAAAAGTCACTCGTTCCAAACCCACGCGCAGTCGCGGACGGTGGAGATGCAGGGGCATGCCCGGCTACGGTCATGAAATGGGTAGTGGGCTGTCTAAAAGAAAGGGTCATGGCTAAGTCGGCGCAGTCGAAACCGAGGTAGTTGGGGTTGTGGTGGACGCAATGGCGGATTTGGAGGGTGCGGTGGCAGAAAGGTCGTTGGCAGTATTGGAGTGGGGGAACTTTTGCAGGGGTGGGGAAGGGGGGTGGCGGGCAGAGGGAGAGAGAGGGAGAGCTTTTGCAGGGGTGGGGGAGGGGGGTTGCGGGCAGAGGGGAGCGACGGGGGAGCTTTTGCAGGGGGCGGCGGAGGTAACGGGGAAGAAGAAGAAGAAGAAGAAGAAAAGAAAAAGGAAAGAAAGAAAAAGAAAAAGAAAGAGAAAGAGAAAAAAAAAGAAAAGGAAAAAAAATTTCACCTTCACCTTACAAAAATTTCTACAAAATTTTTTCAAAAACTTCTACAGTACACTACAGTAAAGTTTTAGACAAACTCCCAAAAAACTCAGGTTCCAAACAGGCCCTATCTTTTTTGTTCATCCAAAAAACCATGTTCGAACTTGTTCTGCACTTGGCCGTCACACTTTTCACATAATTTCCTCCCCTTCTCAGAAATAAGAACGCAGTTTATACCACCCACAAAACAAACTGATAGCAAGGCAAAAATCAACACGTTTACGCCACCTCCCATTCTGATTAAATACCTAACAACGACCATAGCTTACATAAAAATAAACATCAGTTGCCTTCGCATTCTAACAGAAAAGCATCAACGAGAGTGAACTTGGTGATGAAGATGCCTAGATCAGTTCTCGCACAGCCACACGTGACAGGAGGCCATGGCATCAGGTTAATCATCCGCACCAAAAAGACAACCGATTCTCTCAGTCTGCACTAACCGATAGATACATAAAAAAGCATCTCATGCTGCAGATTCCCCAAATCTGGGATTAGATCCACAATTCTGTGACATAACAGGCCACAGATTTATCTCATTCTTTTTTGAACAAACTCAAATTGTCAAATCAGACAAAAATGCTGTCATAGCCTCACAAGACTTAATTGATCATCTCATCATCATCAGCACGTGTTCCATCTAGTATAGGAAAAAAGTGCGACAAGCATGAAAAACTCCTTAAGCAACAGAGATGTCCAATGTATGATGTATAAATATTGCGCCACAGAGCTGCAAAACAAGGTGTCCTCTCACAAGTCATGACATAAAAATGGAATGGCATCAGAACAAAAATGAAATTCGCAACAGCTACCCAATAACAACAAAATCTACTAAGCTGTTGTTACAACTTTAGCCTTCATCATCTACTCTGCCTTGACACAATTCTTAGCAACTACCTACGTTCAACTCAGTACTTGACAGAGCTGAGAATGTCTAGTTGGGAACCAAGTTTCTCTTCAGCAGCTTTCTCAGCCTTGATTCTGAGTCTTGTCAGCTGCTTCCTCCTCTCATACGTTGCCTGGGCCCTCTCCTTTCTCTTAGCCTCTAGCTCCTGTTAGTGAAAGATAAATCAGTAAAACTTTGCTTGAATAACCAGTTCATAAACAGTTCATGTGGGAAAATTACAGTGGCACGAAATATTTATAGGCTCTATTAGCAGTCTGGCACAAATTTAATAATAGAATTGCCGGATCAAGAGGCAGATTACTCTAATATTCATATACTACACAACAGCACTGTCAATGTCCCCAAAATCATAAAAGATTATCCCTCAAGTTTAGGTATTAATCACATTGAAATATACATTATCACCAGAAGAAATCAATTGAGATGATGGCTTATACAACAGCAAGCACTAGTCCAACCATAAAAATAAAATTCATAAATCAGACCAATGGATTACTATGCAAAATCAAACAATACGTATTTTTTTATCTTTTGGTGACAGATGAAAACTGAACACGAAAATTTGATGCATCCCACCAAACAATAACATCGGTTAACAGCTTTATTCACAATTGGACTATCACATACGTTACTTCAGGCAAGGCAGAACCATAGCTGACAATTATTGGACCAAGCAGAATTACTAATGAACTCAATATACAAGAATGAGCATGGGAACCCATATAGTCATCTGCCCTACTCAACATTGACAGCCCATTTTGAGTTCCATAGGGGACAAGTCTAAGTAATGAGAAAAAAAGTATAATTAAAGCCCACGCTGGATTAGTACATAGAGCAGGTAAACCTTTGATTAAAAAACATTTGAAAGAAGCTTACCCTGATTGTATCAGCGTGGTTCCACCCAACTTCAGATGATAGCCGGCCCAGCAAGCAGTACTTGTGACCAGCCTGGAGCCTTAAAACCCTAAAGTCCATCCCATCGAAAAGGAACCCCGAACACCAATTAGTTAACCAATCCACCAATAAGGTTAGCAAAGAATTACTAATCACAAGCACAAAAAACGATATTGGCATTTCTATTTCGATTATCACCAACATGATTTCACAAACAAAGTTCAACTTGATTATCTCTCAGTGTTCTTAACTAAAATAACAAAGCGCAGGAGGTAGAAATACTAACTTGAGAGCATCAGGAATAACCATCCTCTTGGTTTTATCGTAGGGCGGAGGTACTCCCTCGTACACCTTCAACCTCGCCAGGGCAGCTGCTCCTCTCTTGGTTTTATGCGGAATCATCCTAATTAACAGATAATACGTCATAATCAATAACTCGTAGACTAAAAATCTGGAGATAAAACCGCCAAAAAAAGATAGAAGGAAAAAACGAAAAAGAAATGCATAAGAATAAACATTAGACAACAGCTGACCCTCGGATGGTGCGCCAGAGGATTTTAGAAGGGGCGCGGAAATGGATAGGGCCATGGGAAGGTTTGGTGTTCATGCGCTTGCGGAGGAATCGGAGGTACTTCATTTTCTGACGAACGAGACCGCCGGAGAGGCAGATCTCCTCGCATCGGACCACCACCACTTTCTGCCCATTAAGCAGCTCCTTAGCTATAATGGACGCCAATCGCCCCAGCATGTGGTGGCGCGCGTCCACCACCACTCGCTTCGCACAGATTCCTGATCCCGACACCATTTTTTGCTCCTTCCTTCCACACTACAGAAGACTCTCTCTCTCGCCGGTGCCGCTCTGCTCACTGCGGAAGAAAGTGTGCGTCGGTTTTATGTATGGGAATGGGTGTTAGGAGGAGCTAGGGTTTTCTGGTACTAGACTACTAGTTTTATGAATGGGCTTTTGGGCCTCAGTTAGACGCTCAATTGTGGTTGAGTTGGGCCCTAAAAACAAAAGCCTAAAGACTGGAGTTTTGGTTGGGTTTCTTAGAAAAAAAAAAGGAATTGGGCTTCGGTCTTTAGTTGATTGGTACGTGCGTACGAACTATAATTTGACACGTGAAATCCACAGAAGATATCAGCCCGTTGTGACTTGGAGACGAAAGCCTGCCCGTAACCAACTTCTGATCTACTTCTTGTGATGCCAGGAGAAATATAATATTATTCCAAGTTAGGAACTACTATCGAAATTTGCCTGCGCAAGTTACATAAGTCAGGTCAACACTTAAATTTAATAGATTCAATTATTATTAATATATTTAAATGCATTTGATAATCAAAATTAAAACATTTAAATTTATTAAGTGGTACTGAATTTTTTAAACAAAATTTGCTCCAAAAAATAAGTGATAACACTTATCACTTAATATCATATATACTCAAATGTATCAAATTTAGTACTTAATAATTCACTAATTTAATGGATTCAAATTTTAAATTTCAGTTTTCGAATTTCAGTTTTATCAAACACGCCCTTAATTAGACCGAATTATTTCTTCAACGGAGAATGCACTGACTTGACCTGTGATGGTAATCAGAATTGATCCCATTCAAACTTTTTTTAATTTAAAAAAGAAAAGAAAATCAAAACTATATTTTACTTTTTGTTTGCCAAGAAATTGGACAGAGAAGGTTTTATGTAACTCTTGAAGCAAATTTTTTTTAAACAGAAATAAATAAAACACCGGAAAGTTTCCGGCACAGTCATCTGTTGTTGCTCTGCCTAACCCGTAATTCCAGGTCTGAGACTCTCTAGCTCTCTGTCAATGTGAATTAATTACCAACCAAATTTGAGAGAATGAACACAAAACCGTTTAATGTCTCCAGCAGCTTCTGAGGGTAATAAACATTTGCCTTTAGTGCCGCAGACGCTGCTTTCCTCGCAGTACCGCTGAGCAATCAAGTCGCTCACCTACCACCCTACCGCCTCACACATTTCCCTCTCATGTATCCTTTTTTTTCTTTTATTATCGCAACGATAGAATTTTTATAATTTAATCTAACCTAATCTAAGGGGAGAGGGAAGGGACTCGATGCGAATAGAGACTCCATCGAAAAAAGTCAATTAAAACCGTCACATATAATGATAAATTGGTGAGAGCAACTCTTGACCTCCCACACCACCAAGACTCGAGTCTTTGATGGTGACCATCAGGCCTAGTGGTTCCCTCTCAGCTACCCTGCCTTGATTGAATCTGAATGCTCCACGTCTTGTTCCTATATACTTATTCAAAATAAATGGTTGTGTTAATGGCGCTTGGCTGGTTTTGTCCAACCACACCATGACTATGCATCTTTAATTATCTCATTAGTTTGAGCTTGATGCGAAATTTGTTGCATTGTAATCTTTACAGCCCAGGCCTTGCAAGCAAAAGGAGTCTTGATTATTCATTAGATTGGGTAGTTCATCCAACTGTCCTTGCCTATAGCTTCAATCAATACCATAAGAATGTAGTAAAATTTTTCCCGCAGCCTAATGCTCGAGTGTTGTTTAATCTTCCGACGAACAATCTGCCGACCTTGTTTTCATATTCGGGATCATGTAAAAAAGCGTACAACCAAGAAGAGATGACAAAAAAATGATCAAAATGATCATGCAATGCAAAACATTTTGAGTCGGAACATCATTTTGATCCATGAATGAATCACGATGCGAGGAATTTGGACACGGAAAGTAACCCGATCCCCGGCGACGGCGAGGAAATCGTGGATTCCGGAAATGCGTCCGCGAGGAAATCGTGGAATCTTATAGTATTAATTTTTTTCCCCGCAGGGCGTCACTCGTCGTTGGTATCGACGAGATTTGACCATTGACCATAAGGTGCTTTTGTTAGGTACAATCTTCTGCGCAGTTTCACCCCCAGAGAAAAGCTGTATTTGGAATTAGGTCCCCCACTATTGAATTGGATGCTTTTATTACAGGAATTAGGTCCCCCACTACGTTTCTATGCACAGGTAACAACGTATTCATAAAATGAATGTATGTGTTTGGTTATCGGAATTTGTACCCGCATGTTGTAAGAGGTTTCCCAAGCAAATTAAGATGTTTCTATATAATACAGCTAAATACACGTATTTTGCTTTATCTTAATGCTGCCGTTTGGTTCATACTTCTGTACAATGACCATTCCACTTTGATTAACTGTTTTTGGAGGTATTTTTTAAAAATTTTACTATAGCTTTGTATATGAAAAACTTTTACTGTAGATGTTTTTGGATTGTTTTTAGAGGTATTTTTAAAATATATTTTTGAATATTTTTATAATTTAGAATTTTGTTGAGATTCTTTTTAAATATATACTGGCTCTGTTTCTATATATTAATGTTTATTTATTTATATATATAATATTTTTATTTCAATTTTGTTTTTTAATATTTATATATTTAAATATTTATTAAACAAAATATATATTTTTGTATATAATATTTATATATAAATACATTTTTTGTATATTTGGAGTTGTTTTTAAAATATTTGTTTGGATATGGTGTTTTTGAAATTATTTTTGTAAAATTTTTACTGTAGCATTGTAGATGAAAAACAAGTTTTTGAAAAACTCTCAAATCCAAACGGAGCCGACATTTGTAAGATGATCCACTCTTTAAATTTAAATTTCATTTAAGTGTCAAATACTAAAATTTCAGTCAATGAATAAAACTCACACGTGATAGAATTTTATTCAAGTTTTTTCTTTGTTTAAGCTACATTTCTTTATATTTTCCTATCGCATCATCTTTTCTACCTCCTTCAACTCTGCAAAGAAAGAAAAGCTCAACAAAAATTGAGCTTAAAAAAAGAAAAAAAAAAGAAGAAAGGATTTGGTTTGACAAACAACTAAACATGCATTCAACATATGATCACAAGAAGAGGACCAAAGCTCAATTAGATAACACTAAAGGGACCCAAAGTTGAATACATGGAAACATTAAAAGTACCTTTAGCCAAACCTTGGATAAATCCGTCTTCAAAATTTTAATGGTTCACATTGTTGCATATCTTTTGGTGAAATATTGAATCTTTAAAAAGCGAATCTATTCAAGTGCGAGCCATTTTGGTGATTTTATAGGGTCGCCTCCTACTAAAATATTAGCTCGTTTGGATTTGCTATTTTGAAGTTTTGGGTTGGTAAATATATTCACAAAAAACCCAATTTTTTTTTTTGTTTTGGAAAAAATGGCATTTGGCCCACCAAGATTACCAAATACTACATCCCTAGAAATTGTTATGTTGGTTGACGATAGACGCTTTGACAGGAACAGCCCATCCCTCCCGTCCGTCTTCCTTTACCAACCCCGCATCCACTTACATCTAACCTTTCTAATTAGTGCTCTACTAATTTGACTCACCATTCACCAACCCTCATCTTCTCACTTCTCTGAATTCTCCTCTCGACGCCACACTCCTTCATCCTCCTCCTCCTCATTTTGCTCCCAAATCGCTCTCTCCTTTCTGATTCTTGGAGCCCATTCAGAGGCCTGCAAGAGCCCAAAAAAAAAAGTCTTCTGGAGCAGCAAAATATTACCAGATGGGTAGCGAAACAAAGGCCTTCACCCTGTCTCAAGTTTCTGAGCACAACCATTCCAAGGACTGTTGGCTCGTCATTGGTGGCAAGGTGATATTACTCAAAACCCATCCTCATAATTAATGGAATTATGTTAGTCAGTCTAAATTGATACTAATTTGTGTATAGATCTGTCAAAGATGTAATCTTTACTGTTTTTTTTTTTTGGGTCATGTTTGACATTTTAAGTATATGAACTGGGTTGTTATAATTAATTTGATCTTTAGATTGGCATGTAGATTATCTCTCTGTTCTCTGTTTGCCTTGGCCCTTCTTGTGCGTTTATTTGACAAACGTTGCCGTGACCAGTCTGGTTTCATGCAACATGACGTTGTATAGATTAAAATTCCCATTGCGTCATCCTTGCGTGTTGATGCACGTAAGATTGCCTTTAAGGTAACTAATGACGCATGACTGAAATACGTTACCAGATCTTTGTGTTTTCTTTGTCTCTTTGCTGTTGCCCCAGGAGGGATCACAGTTCATGATTGTGTCAAGAGGATTGATACTTAATCTTTATCTTTAATAGTTTTGGGATAATAATCATATTGTATTATCTTGACTGTGTCAAGACTGGAGAGGATTGATCTCTCAATGTTTGTGGAGAAATATTCTCCTTTGCAACTCACAGACTTTCAGGACGAAATTCTATCGGATTCCTCGATTTTACTAGCATGAGATTGTGCATTATATGTTTATCAGAAAAAGTTATTTTGTTTTATAGTTGATGACGTTATGAAAATGAATAAAACATCCTCTCAATCCGAGAAAATAAGTGGTCAAGAATGTGGAAACAGATTTGGAAGATGGTGCTGGATAAGCAAGTTTGTAAGCTCCCCTCACATGTTGCAAGATTGACATCAAACTGATGGGATTTTTTATCTTCATCTCCTACAATTTTACCTCTTAGTACTTTCATTTAAATGGCAGCTTGATTGAGCATCTGCCGGTTACTATTTGTGGATAGGCTTTTGTTTATTTGTTAATTGCGTTCCAAAAAGATCAATGGAGACTAACAAAATGGTCGTGAACTGCAGTATATGACGTGTAGTCCAGAATAAGAGCCGACTATAGAACACACTATCGACTCAGTGGAAAAGATTCAATGTATAAGTAAATTCTATGTATGTGATTAATATATTGGAACCATCACCATCATTCAAAAAACAAGCCCAGTTTCTTCATGCCAATTTCTGTCGTGCAACCCCCCCCCCTTCCCCGGCCCAATTATAGGTGGATAAACACTAGTGTTAAAGTTCTTTGTAGGACTGAATAGATAGAATCCATTGAGGTTAAGGGCAATAAGGTGAAACACTTTCCTCAGACTGTTGCTCTGTATGTTATCATCTTTGCTCCAATCGAGTCGTTATTTATACTTGCTTTTACAATGTTTCAACAGGTATATGATGTGACAAAATTCTTGGAAGACCATCCTGGAGGTGATGAGGTTTTGTTATCTGCAACAGGTGCGACTTTGTTTAGCACAATGCTCGCATTACTTGTGTTGATTAAGTTACAGGCATCCAAAGTAATAAAATAGCATGCCTGTTTGTTTCATTTTTCTTATCCTCATTGATAATCTGTTTGGCTTTTGAATGTGGATTGGTTGTGTGCTAATCCGTGGTTTGCTGTACCAGTTTGACTGACCTTTCTCATTCCGGAAGCACACGTTGTTAGTTTAGGTATTTGTTCATCTCTGTGATGCTTGCTCGTCTGCAGGGAAGGATGCAACGGATGATTTTGAGGATGTGGGCCACAGCACCAGTGCAAGAGCAATGATGGATGAGATGTGTGTAGGTGAGATTGATACATCAACCATCCCTTCCAGAACCAAGTACACCCCGCCCAACCAGCCTCACTACAACCAGGACAAGACATCGGAGTTCGTCATCAAGCTCCTCCAGTTCTTGGTTCCTTTGATCATATTGGGGGTGGCTGTTGGCATCCGTTTCTATACCAAATCATCAGCTTGAAAGCTAATGTTGTATTAGAACATCATCCATAATAAGACTCTGATCGTGAGAGGATTCCACAGCCCCCTTCGTCTTCATCTTGGAAATCTAAACCTATTCAATCTGTTAAATTTAAGGGGAGGAAGTACAATGTTTCACCTTCCTTGCCATCGAACACATCGGTTTTGGTGTTAGTTTCTTTGATATGTGTTGCATCTGAGTTGATCGAGCTTGTTCTGATCTCCGTAACTTAGCCTTCAGAAACAGTTCATTTTCTGTTAACGTGCATGTTCCGTAGTTTTCTGGTCATCACAAACCAATTTTGTTTGTTAGCCTTGGTCTGAATTCTGTCCCGTCCATTTTTTACCTTGGGCCATCGGGTCAGCTTTCTTGTCTAGCACGCGTTAAATCGAGTCATAAAGAGATTTATGTTTTGCTAGAGCCGGCAGGAAATAGGGAAATACAGCAATAATGGGAAATAGGGAAATACAGCAATAATGAATGAATTGTTCTTGATTATGATGGTTGTGGGTAAATACTACTACTGCAACTCATTTTGGGTTCGGTTTATACTATACTACTAGTGGGAATACCCGTGCTATGCACGGTGCTGACATTATTGGAAAAAAAATAAAATGGTGAACAAATAAAGGTGAAAAAATTTTACCAATAAAATTAAAATATAATATCTGTTTAACAATAGTTTGAAATATAATAGAATTTATATATCATTCAAGAACCGTCTTTTTTCGGTTGTATGAGAATTTTTTTTATCATTGTATGAGAATTGTTAACAAAAAAATACAATAGTTAATATAGAATAGCATCAATAGAATTTAATACAATTGTGTTGTAATCAAATGAAAAATACGCACCAATTGAATTGTTATTAGCACCCATAGTTAATGAAGTAATCCCTATATAAATATATTTTGGTACATGTAGTAATTGGTAATCTATAAAATAAAATAAATTACTAATCTATAAAATTGCTAAGTTGTCTATAAATAGCATCAATAGAATGTAATACAATTGTATTGTAATCGAACAATTGTAATACAATTGTATTGTATTGTATCTATAGTTGATTTAACAAGATAGTGCAGTCAAAAAGTGTGTATGTAAGATGAGTATGACGATATAAGAAACTGTATATTTACCATGAACACGCAAAATCATTGGTGATGTGGATGCCTGGCGATCTTGAGGACAGTTAGAATAAAAGACCCGTTGGGTAAATGGGTCGGATCCGGGTCCGGTATAGTAATTCGAGTCCGGGTCCGGAATAATGAATTCCGGCCCGGACCCGGCCCATTGACAGCCCTAGCTGCATTACACGAGCTTCAAGCCAAACTTTGCCAATTTACGGTTGAGTGACGAAGCTGTGATCTATTCTAGTAAAGGAGATGCACAGACATTGGTGAAAACATTTCTTGAGATTGACGATGTCTTCCAAGACCATGCTAACTACTGCTTGAGGCACACTTTAACGTGTGTGCAATTAACAAAATATATATATATATATATATATATATATATTTGTCAAAATTATCCGTTTAAAAAGTCTTTTTTTTTAAGAGCTTTATGGATCGAATTTCATCATTATAATGTGAATGCATATAAAAAGATGATAAAAGTGAAGGAAAATACGAGGGAGTTAGGGGTTGTGCGAGGAAATTGTGGTTAGTAGATAACTAAACAGATAACTTCCTTCTGATTAAAATAACTATGTGCTGATTGTGGAGTTATTTTTGGAATAATTTGCCCTTATAATATACATACAGATGTGTTGCATAGATACTCTGATCTTCAAAAGGCACATTTTTGGTTCTCTGAACTCTCTATTACAGACACAGTTATTTCCCACCAGCCCTCAAATTACCAAAAAGGCTATTTGAAAAAAAAAGGAAATCCAGATTAGGCCCTCAACATATTCCTCGAATTGTTTCGAAACCCCCATTCTACGTATATGCCACAACCATCAAAAGTAGAAAACACGTTAATTGTTTGATTTCTCATCAAACAATCACGTTTGCTCTTGTCGCCATTGAAATATTTTCTTTTTTTTTTTTTTCTTTCAACTAGTTGCCATTTGGTTTTGCCGCTCTTTTTTTGGATGGTTTGTTCTTGTTCCAATTATGTGAGTGTGCTCTGAGTTGCCTTCAGGCTTCAGACAGTTAAATAACAGAGTCGAGTAACTGTCACGGCTGTGGTTATGTTATGCTTCATCTATCCGAGAAATTCTGCCATGCCCCGTCACATTTCAAAACTAGAAAGTACTAGTCGTTTTGTACCACAGGCATTAAGACTTGTGCTTAAGGCATAGTAGTCAGGAACTTCAAACCCGCATTACTTTTGGGTAAGGAAAAAGATATAAAATATGATTAGAATTGAGTGATAAAGATAAAGAGGAAGATGCCCCATTTTATAATCTCCTTCATTTTTCCTCTCTTCCGCGGACAAAATTAATCCCAAGGCCCAAACTATTCGCTTTGAAATTTGGTGTTGATGTTTCGTCTATTTGGGTAAATAGTCGTGCAGAAAATTAAAAAAAAAAAAAAAAAAAAGAGAATTTGAATTGAAGACACAATTCAGTAGAACAGAGAAGTTTTGAGTTAAGGATCCAACTTCAACCTACATGATACTGCTACAATAGAAAGGCTCAATTCATGACAAAATTCCCAATTCGACGTCAGCTGAAGTATTGAAATTTGGGTTTAATTTCAGTTTGACAACCATTGTGCTTGTTGATCATTTCTTCCTCGACCTAATCAGGGTTCATTTTTGCACAGGCTACTGAAGAGGGCAGCCATTGCAAACCCTTTGGGCTTCTGATCATGGACATAGATGTATGCGGTTCATGTTCATGAATATGCAGTTCCAAATTAAGGTTTTTTGGCGGCAATATTGAGCAGAAAAGAAGACATAATTAATCTCCTCTTTTTAACTTACAAACTTGTCCTCTAGTACACAATATTGTTGCGTTGTTTCATTTTATTTGGTTCGGTATAGTTTATGTGGATTTTTCTGACTCATTTACTACCATTTTCCGCGTTTAACCTTAAAGAACCTAGTAGAGTCAAGTTGAAAGCACTCAGAGAGGGATTGAAATCAACAAATCATATAGATGATATCTAGTAAGCTAGCCAGTTGTCAGCTTTTGAATCCATCTAAATCTAAGAACAAGTGTCTAGAAGGAGCTAAGAACAAGGAGCTTAGGCCACTTCCGTTTTGTTGTTTGGCTGTAGATATTACTTGGAACGTCACAAATATTCCATCTAATACTTATCCTATCTATTCACACTTTGGTACTTAAAATACGTCAACCGAACAATGAGATCCACGTCCTCCAAAGATGCCATCTTTGATTTCCCCGTCATAATTTTGGCCTCCAGTGCTAAGGGAAAGAGATTATGAGAAGACTATTGGCAGCTATATGTTCCCTTCCCCCTGGTAAATAAGTCTAGACAGGCCAGGGAGAACTGAAAATGGGAGTTTCAACAAAAGAGAGAGGTGTGCTAAAGTTGGTGCATCCAGGCAGGCATGTCGAGATTCACAGGGAACCTATAACTGCAGCTGAGATATTGAGCAAGTACCCCAGGCACTGCATTGCGCGGCCTGATGTTTTCAAGTTTCCGTATATTGTTGTTCGACCTGAATCACTTTTACTTCCAGGAAAAGTGTTCTATCTCGTGCCCAATCGCACACTTTATAATCTGCTCAAGGCTAGAGCACAACAAAGCCAACAACCTTCTTTACGAGAAAACCAGTATAAAGAGAATCATCATCATGTTAGTCATAGTAGCCGTATTTCACCACCCAAGTGCTGGGGAGGAATAACTGCTACACACCAACAACATGACCGAGGCCTTCATAGAAGATTACCAACCATGCTTCACTACAGGAAAAAGAGTCACGACCAAGATTCTGAAGGCTACCGCAGGGACAGGCCCTATGCCAAAGCATGGACTGAAATTTCTGATAAGATCAGAAAAGTGCCCTACAGATCCTCTAAGGTAAAACATGACCAAGGCTATTGTAGAAGATTACCGACTGTGTTTAATGACAGGACAAAGAGTCATGACCAGGATTCTGAAGACTACCACAGTGACACATCCTACATCGATGCAAGGACTGAAATTACTGATAATATCAGAAAAGCGTCCAACAGATCCTACAAGGCATCTCCACCTAATTCATCAGTTGATAGTTGTAGACCTTTTCATTCTAAAGGATGTGATTACCATGGCCATGACAATGTCGCTCCAACACTGTCTATAGTGAGGAGATATAATGTCACTTCAACAGTGCCTACAGTTAGGAATGGTGTTATGCAGACCAGAAGTTTGGAAGATCATGCTAAACTGGAATCTTGTTTCAAGAAGCAGGACAGTGAGCGAAAGTTTCTCAATCTTAAGGTGACTTTTGCATCACCAATTGTTATTCCAGGGAGTCCAAGTGGGTCGACCAGTCCTAAACAAACTCTGTGGCCATGCAATCAGTACAACTAAAGGCTTTAAACTTCAAAGCTGTGTTCCATTTTACCAATTAAGGAAGATGCCATTTTTCCTAATAAGACCCCCTTCTGATATTGTAAGACATCAAAGTCTCTTATTAACTTAATAGCTAGATTTCTGGTCACGATTTTGGGCCAGTGCTGAACATTGTGTCTGGTTTACTCCTGTATGCCTCAATAGTTACAAAGTGCAGGAATTTCACATTTTCATGTATTTCCAAATGCTTCATTGTTTAAATTGAGGGACAATAAATGTGGCATATTGGAGTCTCTTTTTCCCTTTTTTGCCTATTGAAAGGCTGTTCAACATGAAAAGATTTTTGGCCATGGAATTCCTAGACCCTCTCCTCTAGAAAATACAAAAACATATTGCATGAAAGATGCAAATAACCTTTTTTAATAAGCAATATGTGCAAACTAAAACTCTCAATTTTTAATTTTACATGTCTGCACCCCAAAACTTCTGAGACTTGAAGTTGTTCATTAAATTTACAATCAACATCTCTTTCTGAAATGACAATCACAATTTATATTTTCTATCAGTTACAATTAACTTCTGCTAACAGACAGAACAACTTGTAACTATAGCAATCATTTGTACTTTCTCACTGGAGAGCGTTTGTTGGGAAAAGAATGACAAAGTTATTGGATTAAAGTCTTGGAATACCAATATTTAATTTGACATTTCAAGAGAACATATTTGAATGCCAGATCAAAACATGGATATATCAGTTTAATAAAAAAAGAACACAACAATCCAGGAATCCAAGCATATGAAGACAGCACAGTTTCAGAAGGAAATGCCTTAACAGAAAATTGAAGTAAATAAACAGAGTAGTCTAATCAGTGCAGCATTTTAGGATGAGCATCTTGAACAAGCATAATCAAGGGCCCAGTTCAATTCAAACTAATTGCATTAGTGCCAAAGGCTCAGAAGAATAATTGAGTGCCCAGTTAAATCCAAAGGAGAAGAAGAACGATCTGAGAAGCAACCTATTCATATTAACTGAGTTACAAGCAAAACTTTTCCATGAAAAAGGTTTAAAAAGATATACCAAAATAACATCAAGAGAGCAGAGTTCACGCATTTACATTAGTAAGTTTCATAAAGATCATATGGAAGTCAAAATTCCTCGGAACTCAAACCTCAAGACTTTGGAACAAACTGTTTTGTCTTGTTAAACTGTATCCCATAGCTCATATACAAGGTGGGAGAAGAAAAACAATAGGAAAAATGGTAAAAAGAGGATAACTCAAAATTAAAGAACATGCTTGACATACTAAGAAAATAAGTGAAAGGAAAATAGAAAATCAAATATAAACAAAACAAGGGACCGTATGATTTACCTAAAACATGGCATTTCATGTTCTCTCTGTTAGCTTGGAGTCAGTTCTTTGTGACTGTTTTGATGGAGAACTTGACTCCTTTGAAGAACTATGGCCAAAGAAGTTCAATTTCCCCATCTTCTTCGAAAAAGAACTCATGAACTTGCGAGAATTAGACCTTTCCATACTTTTCTTCATACAAACATGTTCTTTCTCCAAATCATTCAATCTCATCCGCAACCGAGCCAGTTCAAGTTTAAGTTCCCTGTTCTCTCGCCTGAGTGATGCATAATTATCTCGAGGAGACATTGCAGCACTTAGAGCACCACTGCTAATCCTCCATGATTGGTGCAATGGCTTGTGGTCATCATCAGGATAGGAGCAAAATAAGGCATTTCGGAGCCTTAACTGTTCGAAATAAAGCACTTGGACGATTGATTGGAGGGGAAGGCGTTCATTTTGTGCAGCATGGGCACCAGCTTCTTGTGAGAGTTTTTGAAAATCTATCAGTTTGCAGAGCTTCCTCCTGTCTGGATCTGATAAACTTTGGTGAGCCTGAAATATCCAAAAGTGATCAGCTGGATGTCTATGCTCACTACTGAAGCAATTAAAACCCAGTCAATTTTATGTACTCTGATCAAGAATGATAAATTTTATTGCTTCTTGTGATAAATTGACTTTTTCTTTTCTTTATAAAAAGAAAAGAAAGAAAGAAAACCTTGGCCTCTTCGGAGCTTCCAAGTTAAAACATTCAAACTACATTACAGGAGAAAGTACCTAACAAAGAGTTATAGAAGAATTTATTCATTTCTATTTCGTTTAGTGATCAGAACATTGAGTAAAATGGGAAACGTGACAAAGACAAAATCATATTTAGAAAAAGAAGGCATCATAGAGTAGTTATTCTCTTCTATCTGTTTGGTTCGCATTCATGAATTACCTTCAATATATTATCTACATTTCAGATTTGACCATTACCATACATGAGGAGAGTAAATAACCATGAAAGGGAGGCACAGCTTACTTTGAGGTAAACATCAGTTGCTCGATACAAACCATCATGAATAGTGCGTGCATGAGCTGGTAAAGAATCTGCAACTGCTATGAATTTATTGAGTTTGAGATTTGCGTCGGGTGCAATTTCAGCCAGGTAATTGTCCACTAACTTTGATACCTTGAACATTGCACTTTGGGAAGGGGAAGGAGGACTATCAGAATCAAATACAGATCCATCTTCCATATCTTCCTCACTGTCATCTTGCTGAGAAAAATTCACCAAGATTCTATGCACTGTATCAACATCAAATAATGTATCATTGGCATGGCGAAAAGATGGAATTAAAAGATCATCTAGAGTAGCTATGTCTAATTGAGATCCTATTCGCCTCTCAAGATCTAGCCGGCAAGCTACAGTACAATCAAGCATCACAGCACTTCGCAACAACCCAAAAAGGAAAGTTATAGGAACTGCAAATTTCTCAATAGGAAGAAGGCTAACTATTGCCTCAACCACAAGCCTTTCATGCCCATTCAAACCAGAAACCAAGTCAACTTTTTGCTGGTTAGATGGATTCCATAAGCTACATTTCTTCGTCAACTCCTTCTGAGCATAATTTACAAGTGACGCCCCAATGCTTTCAGGTCTGACACCACGACATTTCATTGCTGTTATGACTCTTTGATACAAATCAATCCGGAGAATGGAAAGATCTTCTATCCACCAGTCTCCTTCACACTTGGCCTGCCGGCTCATATGAAGTCTTCCTGAGCTACTGTACTCTAAGCGTGAGAAACTTGAAGCTATTTGTTCCACACAAGCTTTTGAGGCTATTGCATCAATGCACCGACTTACAATTTTCAATTCATCAGCCAACGGAAGCAAGTTTTCACATTGCTGCAGGACTTCAACACACATTTCAAGGTTCTTGCAGACAACACTCTCAAGATATTCTCCAGCTCGTGTACCAAGATTATTCTTCGAAAATTCCTCAGTCATTTCAAGGTAGTCAGAGATGCAACATAACTGGGCAACATTTGCTGCAGTAATCTCAAAGTTGACACCGTAGCAGAACTTGGCAGCCAGCTCAAAGGACTCTGAACCGCCTGGCAGGCTAAGAAGCTCCACTCTCGATATATCAGAATCCCGGTGTTCTGCAACTAATTTACGGATTCGCCCACTTCGTGACACCAGAGGAAACTGCACCAAGTTATTAGGCATAAGTAACTTCTACTGAATCATAGGTGGCAATTCTGTAAAAAATCCACAAGTATATCATGAAAGTACAGGGCGAAAATTGATTTTTGACATTTAATACATTAGCAAATTTTAAAGTAGCAAAACCAGCCCCTGTCAAATGATTAATTCATATTGAGCTTTATAAAAGTTTTCTGTGGCTACTATTGCTGCTAATTTTGTCTTGGTTTCAAGTTAATTACTTTCTTTACCATGATCAAGGATGCCGTAAATTTGGATTCATTATCTGAGAATAAGATAAAGCTCAGTCTACAGCAGAATTCACGCTGCATTTTGTCTTGGAGAACTGAAAAGAAGGCAATTTTAGGCTCTAAATATTGAATCTAGTCACCTAATTTACACAATTTTCTTGATGTAGAATAAGCATACATGGAATCTAGTTTAATATGAACTAATAAAAAGTTTCCAAAAGAATGACATCCTCCCACACGGAGAGGAGAGTAATTACCGATTTTTTGTTACCTGCTTGGCATATGTGGGCCATTCATCTTGTTTCTCAAGTTAAGGAGCAACGTCAAATGAAATTTAAACAGGAGTTACTTTAAGGTGAGGAAAACTCTTAATTTTGCAAAGCAGTTGAAGAATCTAATTAGTGAGCGACTACTATTAAGTATTAGAAACAGAAACAAGATGTAGAATCTTGCCTTGTGCAGTGAGAATGTTCCACCATCTACTTCTATTGTTATGTCACTTGGAACATCTCGAAATACCCTGTAAGAGATATAAGATAGCTGATCACCATATACAAGGTTCAAAATTGTGACGAACACTCAACATGCAAATCAGAACTAGAGCAACTAATTTCTTGTTTCTTAGCTATAAATTGGAACATCAAAGTGCAAAGAAATGACACTTAGTTAAATAAAAACATGAAAACTTTTTTGAAAAACAATAACGGGGCATCAATATGTTAAGTTTAAAACTCAACTCCTAGGCCTTGGGTACATCACATATTTTGGAACAGTTTAATTGTTTCGGAGTGCTGTCACAGCACTACTTGTATAAATAAAGCTAACGCCTGGAGAAGGACGACTCTGCTATTTATGGCCTAATACAAGGTTGCAAAATTGCATAAGGCCTAATGTACTATACATCCATACGCCTATTTCATGAAAACGTCACATATGCCTAACTATTTTTCTTTTGAATCTGTTCCATTCTTTCATCAGCTAAAAGAAATAAATAACAGTAGGTGATATCTTGGGGTCCTGGCATCAAAGAAGATGCAACCTCCAGCCTCCAGCTGCAAAAGGAACCATCTCTGGAGCATACCTCTAGGTGGGAGAACCCGGGGTGATGGAAGACTTGAATAACTGACTGACATAGGATCAGAAACATAAAACATATCCTATATCGGCAATGGGCCTCCAGCCATATTCTTTATTACATAAAGTAGCATAACAAATGCATACGTCAATGGAACCGAGACTGATATAGGATATGTGAGGTTCATCAACAAGATTTATCAGCTGCCATAGGTGATATCATGTAAGGTCACCAGAGCAAGAAGAAGTTCAGGGTAATTACATTCACAGTTAAAACAGTTTAAAGTTGTTGTCTACAAGAAGAAAGAAGAGTAACTGTCAAGTTTCATGGTGACTTCATGGAACTCTAAACATCCCACTTAAAAGAATTGCACAGCTTCAGATATCCCAGCACTATTTAAAAAAGCAAACTCCCATCCCTTCAGCCTGGTTGCGGCAAAGGAAACATTGAAATAGAAACTGAAAGCCATAAATGTTCAAGTTAGGATTTTTAGCACAAAGAACAAAGACCGAACTGTTGAATCAAGGAGGCACTTGGTGAAGAAAAGTCCGGCTACATAAACGCAAAAACAGGGGACCAAAGACTAACCATTCGCTGCATCGCTGCTGCCGCGAGCATTTGGCCAGTGGCAGCTGCTGATGGTGTTTGTCCATTGCCAGGGAGTGGCCAACCCAGAGCAGAAAGAAAAATGAGAAAATTTGAGAAGCAATAAACTAAGTTTAAGACTCGAAAAAAGTGGGGTTAAAGAAGCTAAGTGAGACGGAGAGAGAGCGAGACAGAAACCCAGGTGGAGATGTTGCTGTTGATAGTGTCTTTTGGCCATTTTGTCAAACAGCTAGCATTCAAAGATCATACAAGATTGCAATCCTCCAAAGAAATGGGCCCACACTCATGTCCATGAAAAATAATGCTTAAACAAATAAATCAACAAAATCTTAAAAAGGAATGGACCGTTTCTACAGTCAATAAGTAGTACGAAGATAGTGGGTTTGTTTTATAGTAGAGTGTATTATTCTTTTATCCACGCAGATAAAAAGGCGAAAAGGAAGCAAGGGCCCGGGGAGGGGTGTTTCATTCATGAAAGAAAGTCAAGAACAATATGCCCTTTGCCTGAAGAAAGGAGGAGGCAAAGCAAAGGAAAGCAGAAAAGAAGCGGGAAGAAAGGCCGTTATTCTGTTTTCTGACATATTTTACTCCTTGTCCGGTTGTCCCCCTCAACTAAGCCTACAGAGTCTTCTTATCCCACCAACAATCAATGCAACTCCTTTCTCCCCCTTTTTTCTACCTCTGTTCGGAGTAAAATATTCGGATACCTTTTATTGGTTTTTTTTTTTTTTTTTTTGTTTGGGGCGGGGGGCGGGGGGCGTGGGGGATGGCGGGTGTCTATTCTTGACAGGCACCTTTACGGATTTCGCAATCCTCCATTTATTTTCATGTCTTGAGCTTATTCGTTCTTTTTCCAAGTACTTTTGCGTTCAAGTTTACTGGTTATTATGTGTGATCATTTGAATGAGTCGTCTTGATTATCCTTTTCAAAAGCAAATTACAAGCACTTTCTTCCTTTTTCCCGTTAGCCCAGTTCCAGGGGCGTCACCGGAGTTGATCATGCAAGATTTTCTATCGACTTTTTCGTACTTTAATTAATATACTTTTATACATCCAAATAATCTTTTAAATTGTCATCCAAAAATTGGATGCAGCCTCTCGAGCCTCATGAGTTTGGATCAAGGGCATCTCTAGTTGGAATTTTTTTCAATTCTCTCTACTTAATTTTAATAAAAACAACTTAATTTTTTCTTAATCTCCAAAAATGTATCATACGGTAACTAGGTGGGAATCAAAATAATAACCTCCAGATAAAGATTCAGAGAACCAACCAGCGAACTATCTATCTGCCACCTGGGGGCACCTGATCCCATGAGTTCCCTTTCTACTCTTTTTTGAGTCCTGAGGTTGCCTAAGCTTATGAGCTGTTGTGACCCCAAACATATGCACACACTCATTACTCATTCGGGAGAGAAGGAAAGATTAAATTTTGGCATCATGCATGCACTCGCTCAAAAAATATGAAAGAGAGAATCAGTGGCGTCAACGTTGTTGGGACTACTATACTATAGTATTGGTCCAAAACAATCCCCGGAAAGGCGCTATCTCCTTTGATTCCGGATTGTTTTGATTATAGAAAGTAGACTCTTTGTTTATTACGTACAGTAAAAAACAATAATAAGTACGTTCGATGTGTTGTTTGCAGAAGAAGAAACCATTTGCAGTTTTATTGATACTACCTACTGTCATGCTATGATCTTTTCTTCTGCTCCGACATTAGTATATTTATTACACAACCGCAAACACCAGATGGCATGGCGAGGAATGAATTCACAGTATATCTGGATCCAGTGGATCGAGAAGAAAACTGTCCGATACCAAATCGGACAAGACATGATATTATTATACATCTAGCTATAGTAGGGCAGCATATAATCATTATATTTCTTGCATCTAGTTGTAGTTTATTTACCAAGGATCTAGCCTGTTGGTGGGTGGGTTGGAAGGGTGAAACCTGCAGAAGCTTTCCATGCCGGAAGCAAGTAATTACTATATTGTAAAATAAAGCTTAGAAAGCAAACAAAGCCTGCTACAGATATAGAGTGAGTATTATCACTTAGATGGTACGTAGTGCTTGTAAAATGTCCAGAAAAAAGGAAGAAAATGCACGTATTAGCAGACTGTTTAATGAAAGTAGGGAACTTTTTACTACAAGACATGAAACTTTGACACGACAAGTTTCAGCTGGGATGGGAATGCTATCAATCCGATCTCCATCAGACGAATGAAGTGAAGATGGTTTTGACAAAAAAAAAAAAAAAAAAAGGAATGAAGTGTAGATGGCGACATGATGCTTTTCCGGTGGCCTTCGTAAATTCCATTCACTTTTCATGATGCAGGAATAAAAAGACGGAAAATTTGAAAAGGAACAAAGCATGGACGGAAAGGCCAGTGACGGTGGTCAATTTGATTTTCGGCTGAGCAGTTTTAAGAGTCATACATAGTAAGGGCACATGATTATCCATCCATCCACCCACCACCCATGGCGGGTCAGGGTTGGATCACAGTCTTAATGGGGTCCATATGTTCCAATCTGGTAATTATGAGGGTGGGGGTTTTGATGTTAGTGCGAGATAACTATTGGTATGACAATGATTTTGTTTGGCTACCGCCACCGCCACTGCTCCGTTCTTGCGAGTGAGAACAAAAAGATTTCATGCATGCTCTCTCAAAGTTCCAGTCCCTATTTCAAGGGATGCGATGCAGAAATTTTGGAGCATAGGATAGGACCCTTCTCTAAATTGACACATCGCCAAACAATCCCTTCATTCATTCCTTTATTTCTCTTCAAATTATCTTTGTTCTTGGACGAGCTAGGTTTACGTTTGTTGTAAATTGTAAGTATTCCATTACTCCTTCTAGCTAAGCACGATGATGATTTTTTATTATTTTTTGATGATTCGAACTTGTGACATCTCGATTACAGATGAAAATGAAATGTTATTATTAACTGAACTCCATTTTATTTTTCAAGTAGTATAATCTTTCATTCTTGAAAAGCGATGGATCCTGCAATCCCCATCAACGAATATATTTTATAATTCAAGAAAATATTCATGTCGTCATCGTGAATGGTTTGATTGTTAGGTTTTCGTCAAATATGAGCTCCGGAGTTGTCATTTTTAGCTGATGAATGTTACTTATATGCATTTTCTTCACTTGGTTCATGATTTTGCCTCTCAATAGTTATTGACATTAGAACCGTCGCAATAATTGAATGAGAGATGATCCAAAATGCACGTCTTGACCATTGGCCAAATTATATGGGGTGTAGGCCAGTCAATGATTTGCGCATGGAAAGATCCACTTTAGTTTTAACAAGTAGGAATGGAAGGAAACAGTGTATTCTTCAAAGGGCATGTAGGCATGTACCGCCTTTTTGGTTTCACTGGCACTAGTGCTTTTCACCTAGGAACTCTGGAACATGAATTTTTCCAATACATATATGTCAACCAAGATGCATTGGAAGTTGGAAATCTCTACAAGTACGACCAATACATACCACCTACAGCGGCTAACTCGGCCGGTGCGCGGTTGTTTCTCTTTAAACATGTCCACCAGTATTCGAGTCCCGCTATTAACGTGTTTGAAGTGGATTGGGGTGCATTCTCCCAAACAGCAGGAAATTAGTTGGGCCGAAAATCCAAATATTCCTGTATCAGAAAAAAAAAAAAAAAAAAGACCGATACATACCCGATCAAGGCATGCCATTTCTATATTCCAACTGTTTAATTTCCTAGTTAATACTACTAATTACCTTCACTCTTATCCTGATAATAATCAAGTGCAAAAACCCTATTCAACCTTTTCTTTCAAGTGCACATACTCAAAACTTTTGCTTGCACATGAACCATTTTGCCCGGGAGTCTCCCGAAGAATGTAAAAGAGGTCGAAAGGCTATTTTTCACCTGTTTACTTTAGGAGAGGAACTGGAACGATCAATGGCATTTTGAACTCTGAGAATGTGCCCATAAGTGATTTCTGATGATCTTGTTTGCAACTACACACAAACTAGCATCAAATTAGTAACTGACTCTCAGGAGAGAATACCAAATTTTCTTTCCAGCAGTACTATGTTAATCAGTGAACAGAATATATATATATATATTATGGACATTGATATGATGTTGGATGATGCAGACTACCTAGCAAGTAACGTTTTATGTAAATGGCTGAAAACAATATTCCAACTGCTCAATGCTATTACAAGCTAGGCAACCATACGTAGTCGACATCTTGCATTCTACACCAATTATGAGAATACAATCGATGATCAATATTGGCACGCGCCGCGGACGAGTGATTTGGAGACATGGAATGGGAAAGGTATCCTATGAAATGTAGGACTAGTGGTAGTGATTACTACACTAATTACCCGTGTTTGAGGGGCTTTGAGTTTGCTTCCGACCTTTTTTCTTTTTCACTCAAAACTCTCTCTTTTTCTCTTTCTATTCATGACTTTGTCACTAGACATGATTGCATTGTTTGTGGAGCCACCATCATTATTTTCTTGTACCAATTCAGCACTCTGATATGTTAGGCATTCCTTTTTTGTTTTTTTTGCCCCTTTTGAGACAAGTTTTTACTAGCAAAGTTATTAGCTACAAAGAGTCAAATAATTAGTAAGATTAATCTTTCCTACACTAAACACTATTAGCGTTGAATGAATGATAATTATGTTGAAATTCAACTTTTGCACACATGTCATGAATCAAACGGTGATAGTATATACACTGTCAGTATATATAAGATTTACTCTAATTAGTAATCATAATTCTTCCTGATATTAATTGATTGCCGTTTGTTTCATCTGTTGATTCATTTCTTGTTTTTGGGTACACTTCCTGTACTCCAAAAGCACCAGAAAATATTAGGCCCATTCTATCATTCTCTCCCATATTTCTTACAAAATTGGAATTGGACCTAGGTCCCACACAAGCTGGCGGTTCTAATGGGCCTCTCAGGCCCAAATGACCTGTGTGCAATTCTGATTTAGCCGTCATTAAAACCCAGCTCATGGAGAGAAAGTGGGCTTCTTCATATAACCCAATCACCTTTGCCGGCCCAGTAACTAAAGTAATCGAATTGTGCAGCGGCAGCAGCCAATTATTGGGAGGAGACGGTGGCGGGGTGATCAGGGAGGAGAATACACTACAGCCCTTGGTCACCGGTAACCATGGAAGTATACTCGTGGTTGAAGCGCAGTCTATCGAGAAGGCAAAAGTCTTCGCTGCCAACTTCGACCTCCACCGCTGATAACAACAAAAATAGTGCTCAAAAAACCGAGGAACGATTCTACGGCATCACCGACCAATTAATCGAATTCGTCAAATCATTCTCTATTGATACTTTCAAGAACTTCTCTCTCCCAGGTATCTATCTCCGTCTTACTCTAAATTTTATTGATTGGCACTCTATTGAATAGATGGTAGTGTATATGAGGGTGAAATCCGAAGTTAAAATTGTTGGGTGGGTTGGGCGGGCGCGGGGCTTTTGGCAGATGTAGAAGAGGGAGTAATCCGGGCGGCGGCCGATGATGGGGGCTCTGGAAATGTCAGGGATGATCTTTCAGATTGGCAGGAACGACATGCTGTGCTTATCCTTTCCAATGTCAAGGTCTTTGCTCTACTCCCACTCCCTCTCTGCTTCTACTTTTGTTCGGGATGAGCTTTTTCAAGAAGTTTTCTTTTCTTTTCTCTTTTTGTGCTTAAACCAAATAAACAGGATATTTTTACTAATCTGCTGGGAACAAACTTCGTAGAAATTTTACGTGTAATAAACAGCTTGGCTGATGAAAAAAAAGCTCTCTTTAGTAGGTAGCAGTGTAGCAGTACTAACTTTAATTTTTCATGCCTTCTTCCGAACTCTGGTGTTAATTAACTTAAATTTATGATCTTGTTCTAGCTTATATTAAACTCCCAGTAGTTCTCCGATTAGATTTTACCAATACTAACAATTATCATCTGCACTTATCCCTGCTTCTCAACAGTGTCATTCTTCGTCCACTCCTCCAGGAACTGTCACAGCTCAGGTTTAGGTTATGCCCCGGTATCTTGAAGGAGCAAGAATTTTGGAGAATCTACTTTAAGCTAGTTTGGAGTTACGTTGCTGAGTAAGTTCTCTACATTCAGAGAAGATACTTTGCAAGCTTTGTTTTTTATGCGATGCTCCTGCATTTCAATCCAAAGTACCCATCTGGCTGCCTAAAAGGGAGCTAGAATGAACAGCTCATATTTGAAACACCTTTATGCCCCATTATCTAATAAGCATGTGAATCCAACCTCAGCTTTTTAAGAAACAAGGAATTTATTTCTCAATTATCTTTTTCTTCTTTTTTTATTTTTATTCTCTTGCTTCAGCATCATTGGATCTTCTCTTGGGTTGTAAAAATTCATTCTGCAAATGGCTTTTCTTGGTCCTGTCTCAGCAGTAATCTACTTTTCATGTCAAATACCCATACCAGTCTCTAGATCATTGGCGGAATTTTGCAGGTGGACTGATAGACCTAGTGAACAGTTTGCTTGCTGTGCTTCTTAGGATCTGCCTGAACAGTCTTAGTATAAATTCAAGCTAGAAAAATAACTAGTTTAAGACACCAAGATTCTTGGACAATCCATATAAGCAAGAGGTCAATTTGATCAAGAAGGCTGCTTAATTTGAAAATTGCCACCCTCATTATCCATTTTAACTTCATCATAACTGAGTTCTGTTTGTATAGGATCATATTTAGTTTTAGAGTGATTAGACCTAACACTGCTCAAACTTTTACTGCATTGATCACTTTCTGTAGTTGTGTAGCCCGCATTCTTTACTGTTGTTTTGCCCTTCTGTTTCCATTTATATATGACTGTAGGAGCTAGACCTCCCCTATCTGTTTTTGTCAAAATCTATGTGTATGATCTTTTTCTTTGCTTTCCTTCCCCCCGCCCACCCCCGGGGGAAAAAAATAACCCCACCAGAAGAAAGTAGCCATTTGAGGTTAAAATATTCGACTCCTCGCCACTCATATTTCTTACTGTGACGCCGATACTTTCCCCTTTTCCTCTCTTTTGAGAAAAAATGTTGTAAGTTTTATCATGTTAATTATCAGGTATGAACTGCACGCTATACGACTAGCAAAACTTAAGCAAATGAGATTGGAGAATGAAGCTGAAGTGAAGTTTAGTTCGTATGAAGTCGAAATGTCAGAGGCAAAGCCACCGTTACCTCTGGGGTCTGGTGCTTCTTTGAAAAGTGATTCTTACCTAAAAGAAAGTAGCAACTCTGAAACAGGTAATACTTTATGTCTTATTGAAGTTTCGGTGTGGCACAAACTGTTCTTTTCTCCTACCACTGGGATTGGGGATGTGGCTGTCTGCTCCATCTTTTGATACTTGTGTGATTGGTTGGGCATCATTTGATTCACTCCCGTTTTGCGATTTATGTACTTTCTGACAAAAGAGATGACAAGGTTAAGGTCTTCACTGTGATGAATATTGAATCAAATGGCATAATCGAACTTAAGCTTGTGTATAAGGTATGACATCACTGATGAGTTTTGTATAAAACAACGAACATACTAACGGACCAGTCTCAGTTTCTAGCAAATTGTAATTAATTGGGACTGAAGCTGAAAGGAAATCTTTCTTGGGCATAAATTCCGGCATGCCCTCTGTTTTTTTATTTTTTCTGTCCTGCTTGCATGGTTTGCTGTAAGATGTGTATGTAACAGAATACTGAACCACACAGGGAGGATGCAATGCATCAAATAGTATATCTGGATGGGTAAGGCATCCAGAAGGGCTCCTGTGTCTCTCGGAGACATTATGTGACTAATGCCCTATGTTACAACAAGGAACTATCAAAAACATATTTTACTACAGAACTTTCTGTTACAACTCCATGGTCAAGACTCTTTTAACATTTGTTAGATGCTTTAATTTGCAGACAAGGTTTTCAACAACTGACCATTACTCCTGCTGGAGCCGTGATAGCTTTTTACTGATGACAAGTTCTATAGATGATGCTGCCAATCCACCTCCTTTTTCTTGTTTTGTATCTAAAAATGCAACAAATCTTCAGTTTGATAGATTAGGGTCATCGGCAGATGGGAGAGCTTCCTAAAACTGTACTTTCCCTTGCTATTACTATTACAGTTGTAATCACTGCAGCTTTAATTTTGTGGCCATTGATATTTACCTTTACCTTTCATGAAAAAATTGTTACACAAGAATCCAAATAACGAATGGAACCGCAAAAGCAAGAGAAAGAGGGCATGACCGTCGAGATCTGGATCCCTCCCTCCCCTTCTTTCTCCGTTTTCCTTCCCCTCATTATTTTGACTGACATGGAAAGCCCTGAATGAGCAGTCAGCGGTCATATATCACATGGGTAGACTGGCGAGCCTTGTGCTTTTATTTCTGAGAGGCCTTTCAATTACGGTTGGCTTGATTTTGGCCAGTTGGTTTGTTTGTTCTCAGTGCACGGATCTCAGGTGCGTACTGTGTTGTTTGGCATCAATCAGTGGCCGGGACTTGGGAGTAACTCGAATAATGGCAGCAAGTCGTAACCCTGAATTGCTCTTTAGGAGTTGGGGACAAGGAGACGTGACTGTAACCCTAGTCATATGAGCGTCCCACCAAAGTCAAGAATGGGGTCTCCTTGAAATCATTACGGCTGGTGTTGCACCGGAATAACATTTTCCACACACACAAGAAGAATACTTACTCCCACTTGATGGGTTCGTACAGTATGTATAATGGGCGCTTTTATTGACTGCAGTGCTCACGTCTCCTCGCAGACCAACAATTCATTGCTTGCCTCTCTATCCGGGCACCGCCAAGTTTCAGATGATCCACAATTCAACGAACGGACAAGTTACCGGGCAGACCAATTCTCATGTGTTGTGGAGAAAATTGGTTTGGACTCACCATGTAGAAATTTGACATGTACTCCATTAGGCATGTGGTACTTAGGATTTAGGGAGTCCGTACAACTTATATTTCTATCCAAGAAGGGGTAATCAGCCGGCAGTTCACGTACAAGCTATCGGAAACAAGCCAGTTAACTAGAAGAAGACTTTTGTATAATAGCTGAGCAGTGCCAACTGAAATCTTGGCGGTGGAAGCAAAACCCTCCACCCATTTTGGGGGAAGCAGTTAACTATTAACTTCTCGAAAATCAGCTTCCGTAGAACCCGACATCACAAAGGTTAGGAACGCATTACATGAAATGATGGTTGCCCAGAGCAGCATAAAATTGGGAGTTTTTTTTTTTGGGGATTCACAGTGGAGCATGTAAGACCCGAACGACCTGGGCATTATTTTTTTTCTGGGATAATATCAGAAACCTCCCCTGAGGTTTCTTGAAATATCACTAAGCTCTCCCCACATTTTGGAAATCTCTCTTCCCGCCCCTCAAGTGATTGTAGGGTCAGAAGTAGCTAGTTGACTTCATCAGTTGCCAATAATACCCTTGTTTCTGCTGTTACCTTATTCAGCTTATAAAAGGAAAAAAATTTAAAGAAAAGAAATTAAAACAATTAAATATTTTACGCTTAAAGCTTTTTGGGGACATTTTACTCTCAAACATTCAATTTATAATAAATATATAAATATTTTTAAGTAAAATTCAAAAAGTGTTACAATAATTTCTTACGAAAAAAAACTAATAGGTTATCTATTTAATATAAATTAAATATTTTTTAAGAAAGAAATATCCCATAAAGTACCAACTCTTTATGGCTTTTCTCTATTACATGAACCAAGTATCAAGTTTTAATGGGCATTTTATTCTGAATCATTTAAGTTATGTTAAATATATAAATATTTGCAAATAAAATTCAAAAGTCATTACACAAATATTTTTACAGAAATAGCAGTAACCTCCCTTAAATATAAATGAAGTATTTGAAAGTAAAAAAAAATTGTCCATAACATACCAGTTCTTTACGAGTTTCTTCCATTATATGAATAAAGTACTAGCTATTTATGAGCATTTTACTTTGAATCATTTAATTTATATTAAATACATAAATGTTTATAAGTGAAATTCAAAAAGTGTTACACTAATATTATTACGAAAGGAAAACTAGTAGGTTTTGTATTTAACATAAATTAAATACGTGAAAGTAAAAAAAGAAATTAACCACTTTTTACTAGCTTTTTACGGGTTTCTTCTATTATATGAATAAAGTACTAGTTATTTATAGGCATTTTACTCTGAATCATATAATTTATATTAAATACATAAATGTTTGTAAGTAAAATTTAAAAAGTGATATACTAATATTTTTATGAAAGGAAACTAGTAGGTTTTGTATTTAACATAAATTAAATACGTGAAAGTAAAAAAAAAAAAAAAAAAAGAAATTGCCTATAACATATCAGCTCTTTATAGGTTTCCTCTATTACACGAACAAAGTAATAGCTATTTATGAGTATTTTATTCTGAATCATTTAATTTATATTAAATATACAAATGGTTGTAAGTAAAATTCAAAAAATATTACACTCATATTTTTACGAAAGGGAAACTGATAGGTTTTGTATTTAATATAAGTTAATTATGTGAAAGTAATACTCGTAGGTAATTTAATTAGTTTAATTAGTTACTTAATTAAATGCATCCATTTCATAAACCCTAAAGGATGAGTTTAATTAGTTTAATTGTATGAGTGTCCTCATTAAAGGATGAACTAGCCATTTCTTTGCCCAGTTACCTCTCCATCTGCGCAGCTATTTCAAGCGGTAGTTTCACCTTTTAAAGGAGAAACTGGAAGCACTCAAAGTAGTCGTTGCATGTCCAACGGTCAATGCTTATGCCAGAAAAATACTCTCCAATTCACATTTTCCACCTACTGCAACTTTCTTATGTCACTGTATCAGTCAACCTAAGGGTATGAAGGGAACTAAAATACTCTCCCTCCTCCAAAATGCATTTTCTATTGTTACCTTTGCTTAGAAGGGCTGACATTGTTAAGAAAATGTCAATTCAAAGGGTGGTAAGAGAGATTTCTAAAATGTGGGGGGAGCTTAGTGATATTTCAAGAAACCTCAGGGGAGGTTTCTGATATTATCCCTTTTTTTTTTGTCGAAACATTAGCTTTATATATATATCCGTAAACTTTACAGTATTTGGACAAAGATCCAATCAAAAGGACAAGCTGTCCCACAAGATCACTAATGCCTAGCATCTAAGATTGGGATTCACCCATTCTTCATCTATCCAGATGTTTAGAGCATAAATGCTCAGCTTAATACATTCTAATTTCCTAGAGTTGACAAAAAAAATGGAGCACTGATGAAACAAAGTGCAGATTGATCTAATGTCCTCTATTAATGTAGCCATCTGCTGATTGTTGAACCTTGATCTGGGCATTAAAACCACACGTTCCATTGCTTGTACTGCGTGACGCCAAAATACTCCGTGGGAGCAGTGCAGTACAATAATGTCACATGTGTACGTACATCATCATACATAAACACTAACAGGGGGCAAAATTTTTGGATTATCATTTGGGTTTTATCCCACAAGAGGCAAGAACTTTTTGCGCGTTCATTAAATGCAAACCGATTACTCAGCAGCTTTATTACCGCAAGTTCAGGACTCCTCAGGAGTCAGGACTCTGAAGTCACCAGCAGCAGCAGCAGGAGTATAAAGACAAACGAATTAGTACAATTCAAGAATCCACATACTACTCCATGGCTCCACACTGACATTGAAAGTTCTGACACAAGTCAGTGCCTGAAAGCCCATGTAATTTTTTCCTTTTTTCTCGATTCATGCGTACATAGATCCGCCCTTTGCATCTTTCATCATGGCAGTCCAAAGAAGCAACTTGTCATCTTCACTGATTTAAAGGAGCACCAGCCTTCATTGCTCGCTTCCCCTGTACACGTACGGCTCTGCTTCAGACCCAAATTTGACACTATTCATTTAGCATACACCGCACAATGCCGGCCCACCACCCCTACTCTGGCCCTGCCACTGGCCCACCCAACTGGCAGAGGGCTGGAGGGACAAAGGAATAGTGGGGATACTAGCACGTCTTATACCCTATAGTATTTTCGTAGGACGATATACATTTGCTTTGGCAGGGTCGCTACCCCTTTCACCCGACGAATCAAGGTTGAGTTTAGCTTCTTCGTTTATTGCCGCTGCTGCTTTCCTGCAGATGTCAAGGTTCATGCAGAAGTTTAAATGGCCCAGGAGAAGTGAGAGAAATGAAACGTTATGAAACCATTTGCTTCCCAGGGCACACCAAAGTCTGATTATGGCCTAGTTAACATGACATGTTACCGTAAGACCTTCCTTCTATATTTCACCGACCTTCTCCACCCCCACCCCCCGGGGTATTTCTCTTCATTTAGAGGGACTGCTGAAGTAAACATGATGAAAGATGGAAAGGATGTCCATGACCAAAACGTGTTTGTTGCTTCATATGCTGTTTACAGTTTAATCGGATGAACTGCTCAGAATATGCAGGGTGTAAACTAAATGGAAAAAGGTTGAACACAGAGACTGACCTATCCTTATCTTTCAGAAGGTATCAACACAAGGCTATTAAACATTAAGACATAAAGAAAATAACTTAAAACCAGCCAGACAACAAACCCTCTAAAATTTTGCATTTTAAAGTGAACTAACTTTGAAAGGCTAACGGTTACATTTTCTGCCAATTTTACTAACCAACGGTTAGTCACAATTCATTAGCTATTTTATGTTACACTTAACTAAATTATACATCTAAGCTGCACTATTTCCTCTGAAAATTATAGATGCTTCACATAGAGTACCATCAGGTTCTTCTGAATTTGTCACCAATCAAGAAGTTGCCAGAGAAAGAGAACTAACAGGCATGCATCCTGCTTAACGGCTCACTTTCACCCATTCATAACGTCCCGGAAGGGGGAAATCATTCACAACATCAAAGTTATACCTGCAAGTACGGCTTGATTATAAGTAAACTGACGGTATACGCTCGAGTGTATGCTCTGTGCGTGTGATTTTGTGCCTGTTTATGCAGACACACGCATGCGCACACACGACTGAACAGTTGATGCATTGATGTATAATATACAATGAAAGAATTTGAGAGAAATACTTCTCGACGCACTGATGTATGGTAGGTTATAAAAGAAACCGAGAACGTACTTCTCAATAAACTGTCGCCGCTGGCACTGATCAGCACTGGCAAAAAATTCCTCTATCTCAGACGCTGAAGGGACATTGTCGAGAATAGCACCTCTTCGATTCACTGCATTTGCAGACTTCTGCCTAGTCGAAGATCCAGGGGTGGCCACATCCACACCCCTTATCAAGCTACAAGGTGTGCTTTCCCGGGTGCTCCTGCTAAAAAGAGTAAGATAGATCAACATGCCGCTGCTTAACAGCAACTCTCGATCATGATAAAATGTAAAATGCATCTATCAAACCAGACAAACTTATAGCATGAATGAAAATTCTTGATTCAGGTGGACACCGAAACATGTATAAAGATTCGTCCAATAACCACCTGACACTGACGATAGTACAGGATTGACAAGCAATTTTCCCCATAATGATCAAAGCGAGCAATAGAAGGACATCCTGAAAGACAAATGCTAAGAGAAAGTACTAATTCGAGAGGTGATCTTATACATGCCGATTCTGAGTAAACCATCTGTTTGATAAGTTCTTACATCCAAAGATGGAAGCAAATACTCCTTCAACTTCCAAATTTATTGGCCAAAATTATGCTTCTAAAACATCATAATTTGCACCATGGTCCCATAAACATCCTTGCAATAACCTACAAAGAGATCATTTTTTACTTGTACTAGCTAGTCACAAGCCATAAGCCTAGTTGGTTACTTTCATCGTTTATGCTTCTGATTAGAGTGGTTTGGTGCACTCATGGTTCAAACAGCAGCACAAAATATTCCCATCTCCATACATTGAGAAAAGAAATCCTCCACAAAATTGCTCCATATGAAATTGTGCATCTTTAATTTCAATCGTCCCAGAGTTCTAAGACAAAGAGGACAGCACTTAACATGGCAGTCCCAGAAAAGGAAAAGATGCAGGGAACTAATCCTACTAATAAAACAGTGGCAATAGTATAGTTGCACAAACTGTATTTTTAAAATCACGAGAACAACTTCTTTTTCTGCTTATTTCTCAAAAGACGGAAAGATCAGCTCGCTAGAAGCAAACATGAGCAATTAAAACTAATCTCCATGGCGCAGATACAACCTTAGCAGATGCCATGAGAAATTGTGACAAGAAGGCACCTAAAGAAAGGAATGTTTTCCTATTTATCGAATATCTCTTCAGATATTGCTAAGAAGACTACGGGTTTTGGAGGCTGTCTTCAGATATTGCTAAGAAAACTACAAGTTTTCGGAGATTCTCACCTTTATGACAGGAAGAACTTCCAAACAGAAAGGTGGAAAAATTTGTAAGTTCTCTGTTAAATTCAGCAAACTAATTAATGGGAAGATTTTCAAACCAGAAATAGGTCAACCATAAGATACTTTCACTTCACCTATGAAAACAGAGCTTGTAAGGATCCTCCCCTGAACAAAAGTAGTAAAGAAAATTATACCGGATAATTGAGTGACAAGAATAGTTTTCGCTACATGGAAAAAGCAAACAGAAAAGGAAAACCAAAAGAAACCCTTTTTTTCGTGAATTGAAAGCTCAGGCCTCCTCAGAACTGCTTTAAATTCCTTGATTGTATCCCTCAAAGAGAACGAATGTATCCCCCAAGGTCTCTTTCAATGTCTCAAAAGACGAATCTCAGAACCTCAACTATTGTTTTTTGTTTTTTAACCTTTTTTCCCAATAAAGTACAAAAGTAAAAGCAATTGCCTGGTAAGACAAAACCCTCTGTTTACTGTTCTCTTGTCATTGTCCCACTGGGAAAAATAAAATTTCATCAGCCCTTCTCTTCCTCGCCATAAAAAAAATACAAATCTTTTGGGTTACTATTGCTTCGTCAGACAGAAAAAAGGGAAAAATTTTGTATTTTGCAAGAGATATCAGCACGCCAGATTAAAAAAAGAAAAAGGCTAATGAGTTATTGCCGTAAAACATTACTACCTTTCTCTGGGTTCAAAATCCAAATTGTTTTCTCCAAATGAAGCCTCTACACCCAAATCAAAGTCCAGCCCTACTTGCTCAGCTACTCTGCTTACCAAGAAGCAACCCTCTTGCAGGTTTTTGGTTCGGGTAACGGGGTCCGACCCGAGGGAGCCCGAATGGGCAGAATTGGTGACTCTGAGCCTGGAATTGGAGGTAGAGCCAGGTCGGGGTTGGGATTGTGTTGGGGAAGCGTCCTTTGGAGGAGGAATGGGTTGTCTGTGGGGTTGGGGCCTTAAAAGCGAGGGTTTTTCGAGTCGGCGAGAACGGAGCTGAAGGTAACAGGAGGAGTCAGGGAAGTTAGAGGAGGGTGAGGGTGGAGTGGTGGAGGAGGAGGATTGAAGGCGTTGGAGAGCTAAGGTTTTGGCACGGGTGCGGACGCCAAGGGTGGACTGGGAGACCTCCATGACCGCCACGTCGGCTGTGATTTTAGCTTTTCTCATATACTTGCCCATTTCTTTTTTTTTTTTTGCCTTCTTCTGGTATGGAGAAGGAGGAGGAGCTACTGAGGTTGCATACGGGAATGGAAACTGAACTTGCTAGAGGAAAGGGAGGAGAAGAAGAAGAATAGGCGGAGGCGGAGGCGGAGGGGAGGGGATTTTTGTTTTTGAGGAAAAGGGAGGAGGGTACGGAGCAAAAGGAGTGAGTAGTGAGTGACCCGAGCGTGAGAGAGGAGGGAAATCCAAAAGAGTGGGTTTGATTTGTAAAATGGAGGTCGGGGTAGCCGGTAGCCGGTATGTTTGATTGAGGCAGAATTTAGGGTTGGCCGTTCACTTGGGGAACAAAATAGCCAACACTCTTCTATCTCTAGCTTCCCCGGGTCCCGTTACTGCTAAAAACTCCAAAATTTGTCTTCATTTCTACTTTTTCTTCAAAAAAGAAGAATAAAATCCAAAGAGAAAGGCTATGATTTTGAATTTTTGCATAGGGCTTTTTCATTCCTCAAAAAGAAAAATAAAAAAATTAAAATTACTAACAGGTAACAAACTTCAACGTATTATTATTATTGGTGGGGAGATGCTTTTGTATGAACAAAAGTGATGTATGGTCTGATATATATATATAGTGTGGCTGGATATTAAATTATAGTACTCTACTTTTTATTATATAATGCATGTGATTAAAAAAGATGCCCAAAAAAAAACCATTTTAATCACCTCAAACGAACAATAATATAATCTTGCTAACCCTTACACATGACATGGTCGAGGTCCAGCTGAAGAAATGCCAACCAGTTTCAGTGAAGATGATGAGACTGCAGAGTGCAGACAGCAGACACAAAATCTAGACAGCAACTTATTCTGTGGAATCTCTTTTCCATTTTTCATACAATTGCTGTAACTCGGGTGAACAAGCGCACAGAAAAAGGATAGGAATAACACCAAAACAGGCAACTCTTACGGAAAGAAAGAAATAGTAGTGTACTAGGACTACACTACTACTATCATCAGGAGCTAACAGTTACATTCATCTGCCAATTCTGCTACCCAACTGTCAGTCATAATTCATTAGCTACTTTATGTTACACATCTCTAAATTATACATCTACGCTGGCTGCTCTTTTATCTTATCTGAAACTACGGTTGATCTAACTGCAGTAAATCAGCTTGTTTTCCTTCTTCCATATCTATGGATCATTATCATGAGATCTATTGAGAAACTGCGAGCAAAGACAGGCATCATCCTGCTTAGCGGTTCACTCTCACCCATTCGTAGCGTCCAGGGAGGGGCACATCGTTGATGACATCAAAATTATACCTGCAAAGAGGCAACATGAGTAAAACTGTGGTGTGTGACAATTAAAGCGTACAAACACCTGATCGGATCTAACTAATTGTATAGCAGTAGAGCACAGAATAATACTTCTCAACGAACCAACGCTGCTGTTGCTGCTCAGCTCGCGTAAAAAATTCTTCTATCTCAGACGCCGAAGGAATATTTTCAAGAAATGCACTTCGACTTATTTGATTCACCGCATTTACAGTCCTTCGCCTTGTAGAAGATCCAGGGGTTGCAGCATCCACATCCCTTATCAAGCTACACGGTGTACTTTCCCTAGTGCTCCTGCTAAAACAAATTGTATCAATTAAGACTACCCGGCGCAGACATCTACTCGAATTCAAAGGTACAATATATGGCACAACATAGTAGATTGCCATTCAAAAAGCCACCAAAGAAGAAAGAAAGGAAGGAAAAACATTATACGCCATTATAGTCGTTGTACTAATACCAAAAGCATTTCAGTACATTCTGCAACCACAGGCCAGAGGTACTAGTGTACATAAATCTTTTTTATTATAGCTTCTTCCACTAAAAGATGAAAGCAAATTGTTGCAAGAACCCTTGATAATCATATTGTGAATGAAAGTGCTGTATATACACAAGTTATTCTAACCAAAACAAAACCTTAATTTGGTTACAGAGATTGCAATCACTTCAATTAACGAATCACAAAATTACCATTTTACCTGCACTTGCTACTGATATCCGTATTTCATATGTTCTATTTTATTTCCTTCCGAATCTTTGACTGGTTGATAAGTAATCATTTTACCAGAAAACCACCTTGCTAGAAACAATTGACCACTGGCCAATCTAAAAACCACCATCTAAAACTAATCCCCAATATCCAGAAGCCACATCAATGGACGGTTGTTCCTCTTAAATTGTTACTCTAAAGCAAAGCTGGTAGTCTGGGAGTTGAATTTCTGGTGCAGTAATTTTTAAGAGAGAACAAGATTCTAGGACCATGTTCAATTATGTTTCTCCTTTTTTCACCCAAAAAACAAAATACTGTATGGATTCAAGTTGAAATTTTGTAAATAAATGCTGCCAAATATCCTCCAAGGGTAACAAAGACCCCAGCACATTATGTTTTGGGCATGCAAAATAGTGACACTATACAACAAGAAGAACAGAAAGTTAAAAAGAAACACAGATAGGCCCCAAAAAAAATTTTCTCTGCGTTTTCTTTGTCCCTTTTATTTCTTTTGCAAAAAGAAAAGGCAAATGAAAGAACAAGTGCCAAAAAAAGAAAACCGAAAGAAGCCCTTTTATCCGAGGTGAAAGCGAAAGTCTGCTCAAAGGCCTCTTTTAATAGAGCAAAACAGACAAATCTTAAAGCCCAAAAATTTCCCCTTTTTTGCCCAATAAATTACAGATGATAAAAAAGTAAATGTATGCTGGACCATCTCCTTTCTTCACTATTCCCGTTTCCTTGTCCCACCCCTATGTCTGCAAGGCGCAAGCAAAAACAATTCATCACCTTTTTTCCTCACCACCCCCCCCCCCCCGGGGGGGAAAAAACCCCCAAAAAATCTTTTTCCACTAATTATTCAACAAAATGGAAAACAAAACATATATTCATGCCATATATCAACATGCAAAACGAAAAGGAAAAGGGGAAAAAAAAGCTAACGATTTTTTTTGTTTTAAAAAAGGGCAAAAAAATACCTTTCCCTGGGCTCAGAGTCCAAATTATTTTCTCCAAAAGAGACCTCAACACCCAAATCAAATTCCTGCGCTATTTGCTCAGCGACTCGGTTTTCAAGACAGGGCTCTTCTTTCTTGGGTGGAGTAACTGAGCCAGAATTGACAGAATCGTTCAACTTGGACCAAGAGTTAGGTTTTGCTTGCGATTCTGGGTGGCCAGTCTCTTTTCTAGAAGGGGGTTTTTGTTGAAATTGTGGCTTTAAAGGAGAGGGCTTTTCGAGCCGCCGTGACCGGAGTTGAAGGTAGCAAGACGAGTCGGAGACGCCGGACAGAGTCGGAGCGGTAGTGGTGGAGGAGGGGGAGGATTGCAAACGTTGAAGGGCTAAGGTTTTGGCACGAGTACGGACACCAAGAGTGGACTGAGAGACTTCCATTACCGCAACGTCCGCTGAGATTTTAGCCTTCCTCATATACTTCCCCATCTTTCTTGCTCCTTTTTCTTTGGCAGCCTGTTTATACGAAATTACTCAAATTTCATGCGAGAATTTCGAAAAAAAAAAAGGGGAAAAAAACCCAGAGGATGTTCGGAAGAGGAAGAAAAGGACGGAGGTGGGGTGGGCTGCAGTGCGGGTGGGGTGGGGTGGGGCTGGGGTGGAGAGTGATGGCCAGAGGGCAGAGATCAGAGAGAGAGGGAAAATAGAAGGGGGACAAATTGGAGGGGTGCTTACTCCTAATACCACTGACTTTGTAGTTTGTGTACAATGGGACAAAATGAACAGTGTTCACGCTGCCCCGTCCCGTTATTTGTTTTCTTTTCTTTTTCATTTTATATTTGGTACATGAAATAAATGGATGGTGATAGCTAACTTCTATTTTTTTTTATTATTAATTCCTCTAATTTCTTCGATGTTTGTTTCCAGAGCCAATAAGGGAAGGAAATAAAAAGTAAAAAATCCATTTCATCCTTTTGCTCAAAGTTTTGGTTTGTAATGTCACAATTCAACAGCATCTTTGGGAAAATAATCGTGCAGAAAGGGTAAATGTTCAATTTCATCTTAAATTTGAAAAAAAAAATAACTTCAAATGGCTCGTTCAGCGGTATAATTTGTTGTTTTATGTGATAGATGTACACAAAATCACAAATACTAATAACATGGCACCTATTGCCAAATTGGTTTGACTTCAATCTAAGGATGAGTTTAATAAAATTAAAATTTAAAATATGAAATTAATCTGAATTCGTTAAGTGACTAAATTGGTAAGTACTAAATCAGATATATGAATAATAAGTGAATAGTTTATTACTTATTTTTTAAAACAAGTTTTACTTAGGAAGTGTCATTTAATTAATTCAAGCATACTAATATTTTTTTTATCATCAAATATGTCTGAATATTATAAATCTGAACCCATTAAAAAGAAGTATTGGATTAGATTATCAAATATGGTTTAAGTAAACTCCTTAACAAAGCAAAATTCGATTTGCAATCTTTACCTCCTAGTTTGAGTATAACGAAGCAAAATCTGATTTGTAATCTTTTACCTCCTAGCTTGAGTATACCATGTCAATATTTCAAACCATGTTTTTTTGGATGTTATTGGTTAATGATGGATTCGGGATTTGTAAAATTGGTAGTTTTTATTGTAACATACAACTTACGCACTAGTACAATAAATGTATATAACAACGTAACAAATAATATTAATGCAATGATATATAAAAACACAATATATTCTGTCACTCTGTAAATTTGGCGTCTCGCAACCAATCGCATTCATCAAAATTTTAACAAAATGCATTTGTACTATGAATTGCATCGTGCAATTATTCTGACAAATGCATAATTACGCTATAATCAAAGATAATTGCTGCGGCCATAGTTTGTAAGAAAAAATATACTAAAAAGCTGTCAGAACTGGAATATCCCTCTAATGCTATACAAAAGTTATGAGAATAATCTCTTATTAATTCGAATGCTCTATAGGATCCTCTACATTTGGAGGGAAATTTTCGTGCAAGATTGTTTTTTAAAAAAAAATAATTTTTAGAGTCGAATTATAGCTAGGGTAACTTGGTAATTGCCTAATTGGGACTTTGATTGGATTTGTGATTTACATTATTGTAACGATCGAAGAATATGTAAAAGATTTTGCTTTATTCATTTACAGAGACTCTTAATAACAATAGAGAAAATTTAATAGTACTAGTATGTTTGGATAGTAAATTATTTGAGATAATTTTGTGAAAAAATACAGTAATACTTTTTTGATATTATGTATATAAAATAAAAAAATAATTAAAAATTGTGTTAATGATGTAAGCAAGTCAAAATATGTAAATAAAATGGAAATAGACGTGTAATCCAAAAACAAGTATGATGAAAGGTGGTTGGCGCTTTAATCAAACAAAGTAGTAGAGGTGGGCAAAATTATCCGCTAACCCGAAAACCCGTCATATCCGATCCGATCCGAAAATTAGAATATCCGATTTTTAGTATTTGATCCAGTCAAAAGATGATAGGGTACCCGCTAAGATGCGGGGCGGGTTAAAGTCACATAATTAAAAATCCGCGGGGTACCCGATCTGCCCCACATATATATTTTTTATTTTTATTTTTTTTATACACACACTATAAAATAATAAGTTAGAACTAAATAAGTAATTTTATTGAACAAATTGCATTACAAATATGAGAGGCTATAGTTTATTTACAAGATTCATTTGTAGAGGCCATAATCTTATATTTTATAGAAAAAAGTTTAATTAATGTGGAACATATATATTAAAAATTGTGCTACTTATTTCAAACTTTTATTGATTTTGAATTCTTTTAATTTTTTTTCCTTTATCTTATATTCTCTTCACATGCTTGTTTCTTGATGGGAAACCTTTTTTTAGAAAAAAAAATTATTAAATTTTAGATGAATGTGTAATAAAATTAAATTGGTATAAATTATTTTTTTTATAAATTAAATGATAAATGGAGCGGGGCGGGGCAGGTACCGCTGACCCGACCCCATCTCAACGGGTACTAGATTATAGGGTACCCGCTGATATGCGGGGCGGGTAAGGGTCAGAAAATAGCTGACCCGCAAGGTGCGGATTGGATCAGCCAAATGGTAAATGGGACGGGTACCTGATCCACGCCCACCCCTACCAAGCAGTATGTAATAATAACACAGACACAAATTCAATCAGCGCCAAATCGTGTGGGGGCCTCCACTAGATGCTTGTATCTTAATCAAGTTCTCATTAATTGTAAATAACTATGCTTAGATTTAATTTACTGTGGGATGATAACTCAATCACCTCAATGAGGAGAATCCAAGGCAGCAGCCTGCTTCACTTGATAAATTAATGCAGCAGCTTATTACTCCGCAAGCAGTGAAAATGTCCCTGACAAAAGTGGTCAGACAAAAGTCAAACGCACGGGCAATTGTCCACGTTTCTGTCGGTTTGACAAATAAAAAATGGAAACAAAAAAGGTACCAATTCTGGATTGTAAGAAATTTCTTTTAAAAAAATTTCCTTGACACTTATTTAATTAGTTTTAAAAAAACACCCTATAACTCTTAAAAAATACGATCTAAAAGGGAAATATTGGTTTGATAAATACCATGTCTTATTTGTATTCTCTGATTAAATTAAAAAATAGATTCACTTGAGCATAATTATATTTTGGATAATTGTACAATTACGAATACGTCTTTATCTAATCAGTTTATGTTTGAATTGTGTGTAACTTACTTTTTAATTTGGAATTTGTATAAAAATTTATTGTAACTTACTAATAGAATTTGGAAAAAGACTTCTTAGTATTTGAGAGTTAGGAGAAATTTAATTTAATTTATTTTATTTTGTTATTTTTTCCTTTTCTTTCATCTCTTCTTCATCCTTACCACACCATCCTAGATCTTCTACCTTCCCCTTCCTCCCTATCTCCCTGCCATCAGCTGCCACCGACGACCCTTCATCGTTCTCTCTCTCTCTCTCCCCTCCACATTCTCTCTCCTTTTTGTCCTTCTCTCCCCTTTCACTGACATCCCTTCTCTCTCCTTTGTGATATTTTAAGGTGTTTTTTAGAGGATTTTTTTAGATATAGTTGTAAAAAAATTTTTTTGTTCTATTAAAAAAAGCCTAAAATTAAGGCTGTCAAATAGAGCCTAAAGTATAATTACAAATTTTTATGCCTTATCGATTATTTCAAATTTTAAAAATTAGTAATAGTATGGAACATGCATTAATAAATTGGACACCTCTTTCAAGAATGGAGCAAAAAAAAAAAAAGTTTCCTATTTATCTGGTAAATGTTTCTGAGCAATTGAACTAGTCTTGAGGACTAGTACAGGTGTACAACTTAACTTCGTGGGTAAATAATGCAATTTGAAAGGTTTTGTGATGGCAAAATCCCATTATTATGACATTGGCCCAAAATTCACGTAAAACTCTAACGAGCGAGCCTTGTGAATAGCAAGCTAGACGTAATATGCGCGTGGCGTGGGCAGCCATAACTGAACTGAACTGAACAGCTTGGTCCATCTATCTGTTCATTGGATTCCTTCCTTCCCTTGGTGCAGAACAACCCGTGCAGGAATCATTCCTCCAGTTACTTGTACTACTTTTTCAAGGCAGTCGCGTGTCTTTATTAGTCTTTTAGTCTTTACTTTGATTGATTTCCCACAATCATCAATGTGGACTATTTGAGCTTTGAGGTGTACCCTTTCGAAGCGAAATCTACACACCGGCGTTAAATTTACAAGGCGTATGTATGTCTCCTGATATATACTCCTTCCGTCCCACTTTCATAGTCATGTTTTCCTTTTTCATCTGTCCCAAATTGTAGTCCACTTTTCAGTTGAAAAATGTTGTTCTATGTTAATTTTTCTAAAATACCCTTATTCAATGTAAGTTATTGTTATTATAAACCTATCCCATTTAATGAAAGTTTATTTTTTTTTTTACCATCAATTCAAGTTTTCATAAAGTTGTACTCTAATTAATGTGAGGGTATTTTAGAAAAATAGCTACCTAAATTTATTTTTCCAATAAAGTTAACTTCTTTTTCTTAAATTGTGTGAAAAAAGAACCAAAACTATCAAAGTGGAACGGAGGGAGTACTAGTAAAAGCTTAAAGATTCCGACTTCCATCTGAGAATTGGTTGACTAATTATTTATTTCTTTTCACCCAAACCTCTATCATGTCATGGCTGACTGTATCTCTCTATTTTCAACCTTAATGTTCGAGTCCAATTGAGGACTAATAAATACTTGACTTTGAATGGTTAATGAGCTTCTCTCTCTTCCTTTTTTTTTTCCTTGGTTTTCATTGTTCACGGTGTTGGAATTCTTGAACTAATGGAAATCATACTAGAGGCACTTTAGGACTTTTTCCTTAAGTATTGAGGGTAACTATTTTTCCTTGTGAAAATTGATGAATTCCATTCCATTCCACGTTCTTCTGCATTTCGGTTCAAATTCCCTAATCTCTTCACGCCTCCAACATATACACTATGACATGGTGTGTTTGGATATCTCATTATTTCAAATAATATTTTATTTGTATCATAAATACATTTTTTAACTCATATTTTTATGGTTCAATCCCTTATTTATATCATATACATCACATCACAAAAAGTGTTACAGTAATTATTTCAAATAATGCTCTGTCCAAACAAACTTTATATATATGCATTGGGGTTGTAGTTCTCACTCTCCAAGAGACGAGTTTTACTTAGAATTATTCAACCATTTATGGATATTTTTTTTTGGTTTCTAGGAAAAATAGCTAGCAAACTTTGATAAAAAAAATGGGTTGCACTTCAATTGTAAAAAAATACATGTACAATTTCTCATACGCTTTTGCATGATATTCTTCTTAGCTGCTTTTTAGTGAAGGATTCGTAGGTTTTAACACCTGGAAGCAAACATAACCAAATTGCATGGGAGCATCTTCGACTCCAAATACTCAAAAACTAGATGACACTTGGGTCCAAATCCAGAGAATTAAAGCTTACTAATAAGTATTCTTTTCCTTTGTTTGCCTTTGTTGTTGGTTCCCTCAGCTGCCTATCATCATCCCCTCTCCTTAAATTCTGGCTTTGCCGTACACTTGGAGTTTACGCAGCAAAGCACAAAATCAGCTCAAGTTAATCACTACATCAACCCTTTCAAATTCAATTGGTGATCCTTCTCGTCACCTGCAGACCATCCGCCTGCTAAAAGTATAGAATACTTTAGTATGGGAATAGTAGTACTAGTATAATTAATCCTTTTATGCATGGCTGCAAAGCCCAATGTATGTAAGAGAATCTTTCTCATCTTCCCCTCGCAATAGATTCCCGCCAAAAATCTAGCAAAGTCTTGGCTTATGACCACCCTACATCATTCGTATAAATAACTGGAATAAGCCAGCCAGCCATCCATCCATGTCACCCTATCGCCGCTGCAGAACCAGAACCTAAGCTGAATTCTATCACAGCCGAATCTCGCACTTGACCTTAATTAATACTAATCCTCTGGTCTACTACTAGCACCGCTACACATTCTGTGGCTTGAGGTTTTCAATCCTGCGTATGTATTTATGTTTAAGCTAAATCTAATTGACATTACAGTGTATTTCTTGCCTGCTTATGTGACATATTATGCAAGTGTTTGGATAGAGTTTTTTTTTGTTTTTTAAATATTATTTAAAGTAATCATTGTAACATATTTTGTGATGCAATATACTTATAATTTATAAGTAACGTAATATTTAAAAAATGTTCACACCTAGTCTTTTCTTTATCGTCCGCCCTCAAACTTAGATTTTTTTTTGGGGGGTAAGTCCCTCAAGCTTAGATTTGCTGGGATTTTTTTTGGGGGGGGGGGGATGAATTAAAGAAGGTATAGGGAAGGATTCACAAAGATACTCTATCACAAAAATTGGCTTTAAGATTATCCTTCTTTCTAGCCACTAAGCTCATCTCCATACCTTTTCTTTTTTTTTTTTTTCCTACCTGTCCCTTTTTCTAATCCTCCCCAAAAAAATTCTTAGAGGAATCTCCAGGAAGCCATATAATATATAGATAGAACAGTATGGAGGAGTGAAACGGATTGGATGATTCAGAGAATAGAGTATAAGTTAGAGATTTCAAGTTGAAATTTTCGGGTCTGTTTGGATTGTAAGTTATTTGGGATTATTTAGGATATTTTTACTGTATCACTTTTTGTGATGTGATGTATGTGAGATAAAAAGATATTGAAAAGATAAAAAGGTGTATTGAAAATTGTAAAGATGATGTAAGCAAATAAAATTGGGAAAATATGAAGCAATCCAAACAATTTGGCTATTGATGACAAGTCACACGCACCTTGTAGGCAGCAAACAATTACTGGTAAAAGAGCGACCGGTGAGTGGGATAGTGACGCAATTTACCGACTAGATTTTCACACTTTTACCTCGTAAGTGACATTTATTAGGCTTTTGGGATACGAAGAAAAGGTAAAAGTAAAACAGCCGTACAGATGCCAACTTGATAGAGATTTCTATACTCAGCCAATCATGACTCTGCTCAGATATCCACGGGCGGCCACACGCCGGACTCTCCCCACCACATTTAACCATTCCCCTTATAATATTTTGACGTCCTCCCGCCGCTCAGCCCCTTTCCTCCACATACTACCAGCCTACCAAGTCCTTAAAAAAGGCAATCAGCGGCGACTTGCAAAACATATAAACAGCCTACTCCTACTAGCATGTGGAATCCGAAGCCCTAACGGAAACAAAAGCACAAGAAAACATCAAAACATATATATGTATATATACATTAAAAAAAAAAATGAACTCAAACTTGAGAATAGCGAAAAATAGGGACGGACAAAAAAAATCTTGATTTCACGCTGGCAAACTCGGAAAATAAGCATACGAGTATGTCCAGATACTACTGCACAAGCAAGACAGAGACAATAATATGACAATTAATAATGAGATGCTTAATGCAATTATCAGCATCCACTGCTGCGTGGAGCAGAAGCAGCAGAAAACGTTGGCAATCGGGGGCATATAGGCCAAACGGAGCAAAAAAAACGCTGAGATAATAACCAGCTCATGAACAAGAAAATCTATTAACAGAGCTCAATGAGTTACTATTTTGGTACCATGCTACTTGGTACAAGTTTATATGCGTCGTCATTTTTCAGATGATACATAACATGTACGACGAAAAAGGACATCATAAAATTGATTTATTTCTGTACAGAGCCCGAAGCAAAGATCTAATCGTAGAGGTATGGTCGACGATAGTCCTGCAAGTATCATAATCTCAGTGAGAAAACAGCTTCAAGTCTATTCTTAAGGGATCATAGATTGTGGAAGCGGAGGCCATGAAGTGCAGAAATTTGTACTTTGCTCCAAGAGAGGGATTGGCAATAATATTTTGTAGAACTGGAAGCGCCTTCCGTTAGTGCCAATTTTAGAGTATAAGAACTTAAAGACTAAAACCGTTTTGAGTTCCACGTGAACTACTGGTGGTTATTCTGATCCTCTTCGGTCTCATTAGGGGTAGCAAAACCGCTTTCTGCAGTTTCCTGGGCATCATCAGACAAGGCGAAAACCACACTTTCTGAATTTCCCGATACATCACTGATAGCATTAGGACCAGCAGAACCATCTCCCAGCTGACCCCTCAGCAGCCTCAACATGATATTGCGCATAGAATTTGGTCTCATGACCTCAAACTTGTGTTCTGGGGTGTGCTGTTGATTAAAGCGACCAGGAAGCTTCGAGCAGGTATTATAACAATCTCCACATAGGTCATATCCTATTAATTCCATGCAGTCTTTGCATCTGTATCTGTCCCCAATTATTGGGTACATCTGAAAGGATAAGTTCAAGCATCAACATAATCCATATTTTGTCAGTCACAGAGCTCCAAATTGCCATAATATTCGAGGCCAATGCACTATGGATTTAGCATCAAAGACATGTCGGGTGATTCTCAGAACAGCCCTATAACTACTGCATCGTGCTTCTCTCATCAAAATAAAGCTCTATCGAAATTGAGAGGCAACTGCTATTTGGCATAGTTTTGCATTTTTTGTTAAATTCGTAGAGGCACTTCCAACTACTTTTGTGTATTCAACAAGAAAATTAACAACTAATGTGTATCAAAGGCAAGAACTATTAGTTTCTTTAGGTGAGGAAGAAAGAAGATTACTTCTGCAAAAAGAGCAATATATTTTAAGAAAATGTATCTTTACAATAATGGAGTCCCTAGGTTGCTAACATAGGCCAGGACTGACAATTGTACAATTATAAATGGCCAGATAGGTACATACCCCACAGGAATCACAACCTGCTCCAATGTGGACTTTATGGTCACCCCACCATGAGAATGCATTCTCCCCCGATGAAGTTAACAAGTCAGAATTCCCTTTAGCAGGTTCTGATGAACCTGAAATGCATGCTGATATTATCAAAATTTGCAGACAACATACCAAAATACTCAGTGCAGCACAAAGACCTTAGAAATTTCAAGCTTTGTGGGTAAATTATCAAAATACTCGGTGCAGCACAAATACATTAGGCAATGAATGCCACTGATAATTACTAAAGAAGTATAAAAAGCACAGACAGAAACAGCAACATAGAAAGAAAATGGAATGCTAAACAGAGAGTTTTGGAGAATTTTGCCCCAAATAAAACAGATCAGAAGCTTTTTGGCCATTCAGCAGCACTTTTTCAACTTCAGGATTGTAAAACTAGTTACGTTGGAAAAAACAATAACTGACAAATCCGCATCTTCAGAAATAGATCACCAGGCACTATCTAATCATATCCAGTTAGTAAACGAGAAACAACCCTTCTCCTTTACTTTCTCTTTAATCCTCACCTCTCATTTCCACTGACAGCAAATCAAACAAGCCAGGAGCACTTTAACAGCTTAGAGCTTATGGAGTTTTTTGGATAGGGAGATTAGACGAAGTACATAGAGCCAAATGATCGGGATAAAACTAGTCAACAGTGTGTTTATGATCAGGACATAAAACTAGGAAAAAAAAAATTTATCAGGAGCATACATGTGCTTAGACTTTCTAGCTGAGAACAGGACTGCTTAAGCTGAATAATACTTCTTCTTAGTGCATAGTCCGCCGGAAATTGTTCCTTGAGAAAATTATCAAATTCCAAACAGACTTTTGGAGTTTGTCCTGGATGTCTGCTTTCACACTTTTGGCACTTGACTGTCTCATTGGTTTGGGTAACAATGCAACTTTCACAATAAGCTGACAAAATTCAGAGGAGACAGAAACAACAAACTGAGGTAAGTAGATAATGGAGCAGGAGTTGAGGCACATGTTACAAATGGGAAAACTTAAATGGGCACAGATTCTATTCCATCCTACCATCACTGCACCTATATGAGGAAATAATGATGATACATACCATGGCCACAATTAAGAACAACAGGACGATAGAGGAATTGATTGCACAAAGTGCACAGTGTGTCATCAACTGAAATTGGTTGGCGGGTTCCATTGGCAATCCCTTGGTGCAGTTTGTCACCGTGGTCAACAATGGAACTAGTTGCTTCAATATCTCCCACAGCCATTTTTAGATTTTCTTGATCAATTAATCGTGATTCTGGTTGCTCCATATTAAACATAACTTTGCTGTTGCCGCTACAACTTGGATCTTTTGACAAGTCCAATGAAGAAATTTCAGATCTTTGAGAACTATCTGTGTGATTTAATTCTTGTTCAGTTTGTGGCACGCGTACAGGACCATTAAACTGTGGTGAGAAGCAGTCATGTTCCTTTTCATATTCTGGAATATGCAAAATCATTAATTTTGTTAAACCACATTACTTGAATAATAATAACAACCCCAATTAAAGCCAGCCACAACAAACTTGACCTCGGATTTGAATCTCCCTTCTCTGATATGCAACAGGAGACATCTTGAAGAGTAAGAAGTGCAGCATTTGGCAAATAGTGGGAAAATGATGATAAGGTTGTCTGCAGAGAGGACAATGAGACTCGCGTAGACCACTCATGGACTTGTGAACACACCAGAAACAGGAAATGTGGCCACACGCTGCAAATAGAGAAAAGAACCATAAGACAGGACAAAGGATAACAGCAATTGCACCATGAGAGCAACATCTCACCCAGAACAACAGGCTTGTAGAGAAGCTCCCTGCACAAAGAATTAATGTCAAATCATAAGAAAGGCGGTGGCAACCCAAAAAAAAAAAATGTAAGTAAGGTCTGTCAAACAATATAGTCTAGCGTGCACTATAGAATACACATTTTCTAATGCGATCTTCTACTGGAACTTCGCCAGTGGCAGTCACTAGCATTATATTCCAAGTACCATATTTCTCTCTCGACGATAATCAGAAGACAAATTGACATTTGAGAGGCTTAAATTGTAAGTTTCCGTTTGAGAAATGCAGAATCAGATGACTGAAAATTAGCAAGACTTAATACGGGCTCACTGTTCTAAATGCAACCATGATGAATTTCTGAAACAACTAATTCATACCAACCACAAGAAAAATAGAAGCCTTTTTCCTTTTTTTTTTAAGAAAAATTAGTCTTTTGACAATAATCCAGTCCAAATACATCGTCCATTATTATGCTGTACAATAATTCCTGCTTATAATATTTAATTTGAATGTTTCAGTTTCATTACCAAACTAACCTACCAAAAGAGGGGGAGAAAAGGAAAAGGAAAAACAAAGACACAGCAAGGATGAAATTTGGCCGACATTTCCCTCTCTTTGTAAACATCAGATAACAGCATATAAATCCTGAGATAACCAATTCCGCCGCAAATTCGAGTAATTAATAATCCTCGCCAAGAAAAAAAGATTTCCAGTAATAATTCTTTTCATAGAAAACAGTCCAGCTCATAATTGCACGAAACAAAATGCAGGCAACAGATAAATATCAGAATGTTGAGTCAGAGAAGAATTACAAGCAAACGCAGCAGATAAAAGATTCGGAAATCTTCTCAGATGAATCATCGTGATCGTCTAATCCGTCCTCTAGTAACTTCTTAACCTTGTCTGAAATTTCCATTTCTTCACCAGAAAATCGGAGACCTATTTTCGATGTCCGGGAGGGATGGAGCGAGAGCGAGACATAGAGCGGACGCCCAAAGGAGAAAGGCAGACAGCGGTGAATGGTGGGTTTCCGCAATGGCGAGGCGGTGCTGGTTAGGAGGCCCAATTTCTACAGTCACTGGCCCAATGAACTTGCATTGGTGGACCATTTGCAGTCCATATCCAAACTCGAATATTTTGACATTCCCTGACTGGGAAACTGAAGTTCCAGAAGTCTCGCCATTCGGAGAAGCGAAAATGAACTTTTGAAACGCACCAAAAAGAAAAAGAACTTTGAAAGCGATATCTCTTTTATGAACTTCAGACCTATGTTTTCAGAACTGGACCGGGAATCGACTCGGCCGAAGTCAGGGGTCAAAGGTCAATAAGTTCGACCGGATGACGTCATAAATAAAAATTATTTAAAAATTAAAATATTCTATATAAAATATCTAATAATATGTTAATATTAATAAAGGTATACTCATATATATTTGATGTTTCAAATATATTTAACAAGAAAATACAAAGAAATTAGAACAATCAAGTAGCAATTTATGTTATTTAATAAATATTAACAAGTTTAGAATTAAAATTATGAATTTAATTGAAAAATAACATCAAATTTTAGGACAATATTTATAAAGTATGAAATATTTGAGGTATATTAATAAGTTTTAACAAGTTAGGGGGCCAAAACATAATATTGAAAAGATTGAGTTTTTTTTTTTTAAAAATGCCCATTAAACCGGAAAAACCGGTTTTTGACCGGCTTTGACCGGACTTTAAATTTCCGGTTTTTTTACCATGACTCGACCGGACACTTGACCGGTTCCGGTTCGACCGCCGGTCCGGTCCGAGTTTCAAAACAGAGCTTCAGACGTCTAATGAGCTTGATATTTTAGAAAAGCCCAAAAAATGGAACACTTAAATACATTTGTTATTTATGAAAGAAAAAAAGGTAAATAGATAATAGCACAATAACTCCATTAGAAGCTTTTGCCCTAAAACTTATTGACCTTATCCCTAAGATGGAATTCGAGAATATATATATAGCACGTACGTTCTAGGCGCATAAATGTGCAGCTATTCTAAATTTCTAATACATCTTAAACTTAAAACAATTATCCTGTGCAGAATCGATTTGGTAATTAATACAAATATTTTGCTTACACGCCTTTATCAGTTTGAAAATTCGATGAATATGGTAGGTGTTTGGTTTTAGGGATAATAATGGGTAGAATAAAATTCGATGACGGTGGATATTCAATCTGATGGTTTAATCTGATTAGATGGGTAATCCGTTAGAATTTGATATTGATATGTACACTGGCTAGAGCAAATGGGATGCATGCTTTTGACCTTGCAGGCAAAGGCAGTAAGTTCAACGAGGAGGCTTTCAACAAAGGGAATGTACAACCATACAAGTTTAAGCATTCTCCAAGTCTATAGCGGATTTGAGGGAGTGGAAAGGATCGTGGATGTGGGCTGTGGATATGGTGCTACACTAGCCAGTGTTTGAATTTTGATCTACCTCATGTTATCAAAAATGTACCTGCTCACTGTTGATGTAAATTAGAGGAATGTAAAACTTGTGATGAATAACAAGAAGTAAAACTTGTGATGTAAAGTTGTCAATTAGATTCACTTTCCTTTAGGCTAAATTCATCCTCTATTTAGTGCAATACCATAGACAAATTTTCTGTTCACGATAAAACGAAACATGTCTTAATAAAATTTTATACTAGTGTTCAAAATCCCGAAATGTTTGGTATACTTTACAGAATATCTAGTGATTAGTATTGATAGGATAATATATATATATATATATATATATTATATATATATATATATATATATTTTGCAGCAAATCCATTGTAAGTTGATCTCTTTATAGACTTGGGAATACCACACATTGATTACAATTATCCAAGTGATGACCTTTCACTTGTAAAGTAATTACTTCTATTGTGAGAGCACTAGAATGATTGTAGCACTTCACACTTGAATGAACGGTCACATTATAATCTTTAATTTCTTTTGAAAATCTCCAATATTCACCCAGGCAAATCATCATCCTTTGCATAGTGAAAACTGAAAGCCATTTTCCTACAAAAATTGATCACAGGAGGCGTCATGTTCGGGGAGCATGTTGGCGGAGATATAGTTGAAAGTGATCCTGAAGGGGAGGTTATTCTCCTCGAGGTAAGCAATGATCCTTGGATATTGTACAAAAGTAATGATGCCAAATTCTACTAAGAAACCTGGTAAAACTAAAACTTGTTACAGTGGATTATTGAAGAACTGTTGGAAAGCCATACCAAAAACGGGGAAGGTGATAGTAATGGAATCAGTCTTGTCAGAAACTGGGGAGTCCAATCTTCCTACGACAATAGGGTTTCAGTGGGTCCGAGCACGATGAGTATACACTCTAGTGGAAACTGGAAAGGAGAAAACGGCAAAGGAATTTGAAGGGCTGGCTACTCTTCTGCAGTCTGTAATAATATGACCATGTATTGTCATTTCTTTTTCAAGGCAAATTAAAGAGCTCAGTTGATCTCTTTGCGATACAGACGAATAAAAAATTTTCTGATACTCTAAAACTGCAATGCCATAAATGCACCTTTACCATAAAAAGCATAAATCCACCGTTACCATAAAGCCACAAACACGCTCCAGAAGCCCGAATTGATCCCGAGAATTTGGCCTAATCCTTTCCATCTAAGGCGGCGTTGTGACTGAGGGTGGCTGTCCAGTAGGAATCGGATGTTGCGCACGGTGCAATTAAGATTACTGAAGAGGACCAATGTCAATCCCCCGATAGTTTTAGTCCTGCTCACACTTCATGGTCACCAAGTCTCAAGTGGGTCACCATCCGAAACTGGGCTTCTGTTTCTAAAGCCTACTATACTCTCTGGTACTGGGGGTTTTGTTTCCCCCTTGCAGTGTCATCATCGCTGATCTTATCACCGGACTCGAGAAAGTTTTACAAAGTGAAGCCAATACGCTTGCAATTTGTCCAACCGCAATGACAATAGAACAACAATCCACGAAAACGTCCAGGAAAATCTCCAAACAATAAACAGAAAAAGCTAATAGTTACCCTACATCCTACTGAAACTAATCACATGTTATTAGTGACCAAATATCGTAAAACAGTTGCAAGCGTCTTTCACCTCACCTGTCAAACAATCAGCTATTATTACTCGTCAATTCTCTCCCTTCTATTGAAGTTCTAGATTACATTAGCAAATACTACGAGATTCCTTACAATTTGGTAAAGAAAAACTCCTCCATGTCCTGCTCTGATCCTCTTGAACTTGCGAATGCAGCAACGGAATAGCTCAATTCCCCCATCATCTTCAACAATGGAGAACCCTTGTTATTTCCATAACTTTACAGAACTATCATGACTTGCAGAAGCAACCATTCCCGTGACAGGTGACTGTGCCAAAGCAGCAATAATGTTCTCGTGTGCAGGGACAGTCATGCTTTTATTCTCAACCATGTTCCACAATTCCAAGGACTGCAACGAGAAGATCAAAGGAGGTATTGGCAGTTACATTCTACATAGAGTCATCATATATCACAAGCCAAGCAGTACTCAGAGAACTTCATCACAACCTATTGATTTAATTGAATACCCAGAGGACGATGCAACATTTCACAGGGAAGGGTTACTACTTTTTGGCAGTAACTTGACAGGTTTTGACCAATCAAATAATAGCTTTGGATCAGAGTAGGATGTGTTCACGGGATTATATTAGCTTAAATATATCCAAGCCTAACATCCCATTTCCCTATATCCCCTCCCTTAGCTCAATTGAAGTACGATCTACCAAACCATAAAAACCACTCATCCAAAACAAAAAAAGGTGAAAACCAAATGCATGTTTCATAAGGAATTTTCTTCAAAATGTTCCATAAATTGCAGTTTTAGTTCCTTAACTTTGTAGAGCCATTTCCTCATTTACCGTTCAGCAATTTAGTGCAATTGAGATTCTTGAAATGACAATTTATTTACAAATTGCCAATTTAGTGCTGGTATTCAAATTGAAAGTTCAGGACAAATTACCACATTGACAGCATCACAAGGACTCTAGATAAGAGTCTCAGTAGTATGGGAATTAGCAAAATGTTTTAACTTTGCACAAATGGTGCCTACAGAGGTTACTTACGTTCTTAAAAAGTCAATAGATATCGTCTTGATATGAGATGTTTTAGCCGGCTTCAGGACTCAAACCAAATCCCAAGTCCAATCTCCACAGAACTAAATTAGGACAGCTTATAAAATTAGGCTAAAACTACAATTTGCCCATAATTTGGATACGATTAAGATAGAGAATTTACAATCCATATTCAACACAAAAAACACAGTTAGCTGCAGCCGCCTCTTTCAACACACTAGAGAGAGAGAGAGAGAGAGAGAGAGAGAGAGAGAGTTGAAATCACAAATGGGGATGATTGCGAAAATGAAAAGTTAGTCAACATGCAACAAGAATACACTAATCACCAAAGAGAGAAGTTATTACCCGCAATCCTCCAATCACCAAAAGAGCAGAATAATTCGGATGGAAAACACAAGAATGAAATTGGTTCCCGTTGGAGCTCAGCTCATGAATGCACTCCCCTGATGCTAGTGACCACACTTTAACAGAATCTTCACTTAGAGATGCAAGATAGTCACCATTTAGATCCCAGCACAAGTAGTTTACCACACCAGAATGTCCCTAAGAACAAGTCAAAGGATATCAACATGGGAATGACTCAATCCTGATCAGAACATCCAAATGCCCAGCACAAACAGAGAAGTGCAACAAGAAATTAATCATAAAACAGATTCACGGCAATCAAATATATCCAAGCAAACCTGGAAAGAATGGGTTTGCCTATCATTTTCTACATCATAGATGGTGACCACTTTATCTGAGGCAGCTGCAAGTAGGTGTCCAGTTATTGGTTGAAATCTCACTTGTGCACTTCCTCCTTGCTGCAACGAGTAACACACAAATGAAGCTCAATCTCAATCATGTAGTATCAAAAATTGCACGAGAAAATAAAAGCAAAAGCATTTAAGAAAATGTCTTAAAAGGTTAACCTTGGAAATCTGAGCACAGGAGAATGGACTTGTATTCCAGAATCGGATTTCATTGTTACTATCACAGAAACAGAAAAGATCATTCTTCTTGGGATGGAAATCCAGAGATAAAATGTGAGAAGCGTGTCCCGTGTATGCTTGCAGACAGTAGCTGGGCTGCAAAACAAAATAGAATTGATTCATAATTTTGGCAGAGCAAATAATAAATGTACAAAACTTAAAACAAAATAACAAAAACTGATTATCGAGATGTTTCAGTGTCTACAACAAGCATAAAATACCATGCATTCATCAACCTGAATCTATTACTCAATATTGAAACATGAATTACAAAAAAGATTCAGCAAAAAGTTCATTACATTAGCTGCATCCCATAGCCTGACAGACTTGTCAAATGAAGCTGTTGCTAGTTGAGTTGAATTAGGTCTGAACCGGACATCTGTAATTAGATATTGGTGCTCTTCTTTAGTGCTCTCTGTTTGCAGGGTATGCATGTTCCAAAGTACAGCCTGACTCATGCAATTGGAAAAATATTCATTAATGCCTATAACTTCCCAAAGATAAAAAGTTTCCTACTCTAAAAGCTGAATTACAGAAGTACGACACCGTATCATTTGAGTGAAACTTTAAGGTTAATGATCCTCTCTATATGGCAAAGATATTCTGCTTGCACTGTGCTACCTTCTTGTCATGTCCAGCACTAGCCAGCAGCTTCCCATCTGAGGAGAAGTGACAACAAAGCACTTTATTTCTTGTCCGAATGCAACCAACTTCACCGAAGGAAAAACCTGAAATAAAGAACATTGCATGAATGCAGTCTCATTGAGAATAAAAGCTTCAAAATAAGCATAAACTGAGACAACTTGATACTTTTAGAAGACTCTGTTTTGTGCTCGGTAAGAGTTTGCTTCAATGTGCCATAGATATTTGCATCTCCTCCATCATGTGACAAAAAGGACTCAACATTATCTTCCAGGGGGCCAACATCTCCAAAATTCTCTAAATCATCCTACAGAAAGAAATATGACATCCTCAACCATAGAATACAGCATACATTTGCAAAATATGCTTTCTTTAACACAAACATGATACTTGTGATGATTTATTTTAAAAAATTATTGTTCCACTACCCGGTTCTGTATGAAGAATGTAAATAAAGTTTTCTGTGAACAGAATGAGACAGTTAGCATGCACATCACACTATGTGAGGAAAGCTAATTTAGACATACCAACTGATTTGTAGATGATGCAATTCCACCTGCTCCATCTGCACCATACATGAAGCTTTTTGGCACACTATTGACATGTTGCATGCTGCTAGAAGTAGTCATTCCATCACCAGGGGTGTGAGTGGAAGGTGGTGAGTTAGGAGAAGGACCCACTGTATTTCCAGTACCTGTACTATTGCCAGGTCCAGACGAAGAATGTTGTTTCCTTTTTCTATTGCTCTGCACATGAATGAGTGAGTTCAGTTTCCAGAAAGAAAGAGACAAGCATAGGACAAAATAGTGTCCAATGAAGATATAAGAGACTTTTGTTCAAACAGATTTACATTCAGCTATAACATGCTATGGAAGCCAGACCAACCTGTTGCAATTGTTGTTGCTGTTGCTGCTGCAACTGCTCCTGTTGTTGAGAGGAGGATTGCTGCATTTGGGTCATCTTCATCTGTTAAACCAAGAACATGTTAGAACCTAGCACTTCAAAAGTAAAAAGACAGAGAAGAACACTTTTTCAGAAATTTGTGCATGAAGTACAAATATAGGCATCTAAATAAAAAAAATAGGAATATTAAAAAAAAATAAGCAAGAGTACGAAAAAGGTAAGATCTTCAGTTTATCCAAACCCAAGATGAGACTTTGCAAGGCTTAGACATAAAAGCAGGAAACTCAATTGACATGGTATGCAGTCAGATACAAGAAAATGGAGACAAATACTTAAAGATTAGGATGTCTGCATGTCTCGTCAGCAAATGCATGAACACGCGAGCGTCACTTTGGAAAACGGAAATTAACTCAAGCTTCACATACTGCTATACATGAAAGCATTCCTATCGCAGCAATAAGTGGATTAGGATGTCTGAATGCTATGCAGTCACATACAAGAAAATGAAACAAATACTTAAAGCTTAGGATGTCTGCATGTCTCATGAGCAATTGCATAAACACTTGAGCGTCACCTTGGAAAATGGATATTGGCTCAGGGTTCACATACCACTATACGTGAAAGCATTCCTAGGACAGCAACAATTGGTCATTAGTGGACACTACATATCTCACCTTTGGTGAATTTGATTGCACTGGTGAACAAATTGATCCATCATTTCTTGGTGGTTGCCCATCCTTGGGATTAAAATTGCCCCTCGGCAATCCACCAAACCCAAAATTGGGTGAACTTCCAAGGCTGCCTTGTGACGGAGCCTGGGCAAGTACCTGCTGCTGTTGAGATGCCAACAAAAACTGATTTTGGTTCTGCAAATTAGGTTTTTGTACTTGTAAACCCAAACTTGGTCGCAATTGTTCAATTCCCTGTCAGAGGGGAGGCAACCAAGTCAATCACTTCTAGATTTCAAAATCCTACATCATCAACAGATATCATGCAGCTGGATAAGTCCTCAGTAACTCACAGTTAGAGGCCAGCCCTTAAGTGGAAGGCCAGTCACACCTTGGTTCAACCCTAAGAATGACACAACAATTAGTTCAGGTCTGTGTTGCTAGAAATTTTAAGATGGTCTGCCAAAGCTAATTCTATGACATGTAAAAGTTAGCAAGACATGATTAACAACCTTCCACATATGGATATGCAGGTAAGTTAAAAGAAGATTTTGATAGAATACTGCATCATGAAACAATATGGAAACTATCATTTTTAATGCATAAAATCTTAGACTTCCTCCTAAAAATATTTAATATAGTGAAACAACTGATCAAACTTAAATTCTCAGCCTATTGCATTAAGCAATAAAACTAGTTCATTTGGAAGCAAACTACCTGCACTACCGAGTCCAGATTTTGACTGAAGAATTGCCTGTCCATAAATTGATGAAGGATCCATAGGTAAAGATTTCTGAGTTGCACCCATGCTCCCTTCTGTTTTGATGTCCTGAAAATTCGAAAAGCGCAGCCCTAAGCATGGTAAAAGAAAGATGAAATCATGTAGTAGATGCTAATAAATGGTTCCAAGTAGTTACAGCAGTCAGTTGAGGCCGTCCTTGCATTTGCTGCAAAGCTGCAGACATGCCCCCAGAATTGCCTTGTACCAACTGGCTGAATCAACCACAAGAAGAAGAAAAAATAAGATGCACAAGCCACTCAAATTTCCAAGTAAGACCCAAAGTAGATGAGATAAATGAAAAAGTTTCTAGCATCCTTACCCCTGATGATTTGTTGCTGACTTGAGAAGGGCCATCCTATTAGCATCAATAAGAGCTGGAGATGTGTCTGAATCCATTGAATGAGGGTGTTTCATGCGTTCTTCATACATTTTCATTGCCAATACACTGGCTGATGGCTGCCCCATAATTCCTTCAGAATTGAGTGCATTAATAGAACCACCTAGGGGAGGATGATTAGGATCTCTTCGTTGTAGTTGGGCATTGCGCTGCTGCATGAGTTGCAGCTGCTGCAATTGTAGTTGCTGCTGGTGCTCCCTTGCTTTCATTTGTTGTGTCTAACAATAAATTCCAAGAAGACACTTTTGGAAAAAATATACTTAAAAGGACAGACAGTAACAACAAAGAAGAGCATCATTGGAAAAATGCAATCTTCTATCTCTATAAGCGTGACAAACCTCTATATAAGCAGCAGCTGCCTCAGAATGTTTCTCATTTGTCCTTGCAATGAAAATGTCCCAAAAGACAGACCACCATTCAAATAAGAAACCTCCCGGTGCATCAATGGCTGCAATTAATACGATAAGATAGATATCAAACAGTTGGATACCAAAACAAAAGGGAAAAAACTCAGAAATACCCTAATTACATGCAGGTCAATAAATACCAGAATGTGATCATTCCACATACCAAGCAAACCAGTGATAGTTGATCAGGCATAAGCTATTATTGAAACTCGAAGAGCAACATGAGCATGCCAAAAGTTCTTTTATCATCATTACCTACAGGATCTGTGGCAACCTTCCCTTCCGTCATGAAAGCTTTGGCGGAGTTGTGTAGCTTTCTCTTCAATAAATAGTCATGTATATAGACATCAAGCCTGGGGAAATGAACAAATAATAATAATAAGAAAAAAAGGAAACGAATGGGAGTTACAACAGCATCTTAACTTACTCTCTTTATACAACAGAGCAAAAAAAGCATAATATGTATTTGTCTATAGAACATCAAAACTGGAACGCAGGCACGCTCTCTTCAACTTGAAAACACTAATATATTAATCCTTTACACTCCATAATTTCCATATCCTAAATGAACGATTACCATATATGAAATATTGAAGTCCCTTGGAGAACTCCAGCATTTTCCTTTCCCGTTGGTTTTCATTAACATAATCTTACTAAATTTCTTAATTTCGAGAACTAACACCAGCAAATTAGATAAATATCCGACTCATCCTTTCTTTTTGCTTCCTCGGGGATAAAAATAAGCGACAGAAGAACCAATAAAAAGAGTGAAGACTAGGAAAGGAAAGAGAACTAATACAATAAAGCAGTAGATAAAGAAAAGGACTACATACATCTTATCTGCTTCCCAATTACTCTGCGCCATGACTTAAAACATCAACTAACCGCTCCACAAAACGATATAGCAGTTAATCACTGTCTTCACTGGCAGTCAAGCCCTAAACAATCAGAGAAACAGCATAATTCAATTGGTAAACACTGAAACAGTAAGTAAATGGAAAAGCTTACTCGCTATAACACAGGGAGATCACACTTGCTTTACCAGAACAAGTCAAAACCACACCAATCTGATGGATCACGCCCAGCATTGCCGATCCGAGCAAGATCTCCCGGATACAAACCCTAATTCAAGCTAAATCAACATGGGAAGCCACCAATTTTCATCAAATTTAAAACAAAACTCACACAAAAGATCTCAAAATTTAGCTTTGCATATCATCCAAGCATCTAAAAACGTACAATTCAGAAAACTTCAATTCACCGCACTATGCAAACAGTCCTTCGATTCACGATATTACAATTATTAAAGAGCTCAGAGAATCTTAAAAAAAAAAATCAGCTAGCAACTGCAGCTTCAGAAGTAAAAAACTCCAATGCAACTGTCCTCTCTAGCAAGTTCGTAAAACGATCGGTAGCGAGAATTAATTGCCTTTTATTAACTGAAGTTACAAGAAGATTACAGAGTGGTAAATCATTCAAACTTCCGAAGAAAATTCAAGAAAATTAAATTTTAAAAAGAGGGGAATGAAAAAGAAGGAAGGTGTGTTGTTTCAGTGAAGCTGTCAACTTGATGACTGGAGCAATACCAGACTGAGAGAGAGGGAGAGTAAATATCGGAGGAGAAAGCCGAAACATAGCTGGAGTTTGTTACGTAGGGATTTGAGCCTGAGGTTCGGAGGTGGGGAATCGTATGCCAGGTATATGTAGGGCTCTGGTTCGGAGTAAGGTTCGGGAGGGAAGGCTTGGATGGTTAATCGGGCGTGGGTTAGAGTTTCTACTGGTTCGGTGATTCCGTTCCGAGGGACGTTAGATGTCGAACCGCTTTACGTCAGCGAAGCGGTGTTAAAGTAACGCGACCCGACGCTTGTGTCTGGTGACTGATGGCTTACGTGGGACGGAGCTGTGATGCGACGTGTTCGATCTTTAACGTGTTTGATTGGGGCTAAGATCATTCATTACGAGCTTGTGTATCCGTATCAGTGGTTGCCGAACTTCAATACTCTTAGCTGTGGATTCTGACCCTCTGCTGCAACTCCAGTCTTTTTAAGGTGATGGACTAACACGTACTGGATTCATGCTTAGCGACCGTTTACGCCACACACCGAACGTTTATCCAAACTCGGTTTTAGTGGGCATCCGACATAAACTAAAAGCGTTCTAGCACTAATCTCACGTGCACTTGATGGTTTTCGGTTGTGATAATGACGTGGATATTTCTTTTTTTTTTTTCTCTCTCTTTTGTATGTTGTTGTCCATGTACATGATTAGTTTTGGCAATTCCATGTATTTCTTTATTTTGTTTGGTTTTCTAGTACGAGACTATGAGCTCACAAAAATTGATCATCCTTATCAACCTATATAGTAAAAGCGCGAATGGGATTGTTCAGGGTGGTGGTTGTTTTGCTGACGTGGCTGGGTTTTATTGGCTGGAATTTGGTCGTCAATCACGTGGGACTCGCGTGCCAAAAATTTTGTTTTAGGGCTTCCCTTGTTTTCTTTCCCCTCATTCATGTCCGCCGCTTCGTTGCTCTCCAGAGCTCCTCTCCTCTCCCCTTCCATTTTTCTTTTCTTTTCTTTTCTTTGTTCCTTTGTTCCTTTTTGTTGTTTTTATTTGGTCCTTTTTTCTCTGTTTTTCCTTCCCGTTTCCCCCCTCCCCCCTTTTTCCTTTCTTCTCTTTCCTTTTTTTTCAATTATATGATTCTAACTGATTTTTTTCCCTTGTTAGAATTGGTCTGGATATGAAGCTACTAAACGCATGAGACACAGAAATCATCTTAATTGGTAAGCTCCAATATTTCCCCAAAGTTTTACAGTTTCCTTTATTCAAGAAAGAAAGACATTTTTCCTGCTAAGATTTGTTAATCTTTCGATTAATAACCCAGAGGTCTGAAATACTATTTTTTCATCTCCTTCTTTGAGCAAACAAAGAAAGCTGTAGTAAAATCTTCATCCAAAAGCAGCGAAAGTCAGAAGTATTTATAAACCCAGAGATCTGCTGTTTTTTATTTTCTTGTTGAGTATGCTTTTGAGTTTGTAGGTGAAATATTAGAAATCTGCTTTCCTACCCGTAGTATGTTTTTTATTTTCTTCTGCTTAGATCTTGCAGGTGAAATATTAGAAATCTCTGGGTTTTCAGTTCCCTCGCAGCTGAAGCGCGGCCAGTTTATTCGAGCAAAGAGGCTAATTTTTCCGAGAAAAGCGCAGGCGAGTCCAACGAAGGTTTCTGCATCTTCGGATGATAATGGAAGCCCTCCCAAATCCTTTGATTACGATCTCATCATTATTGGCGCTGGCGTCAGTGGTCATGGAGCTGCACTGCATGCCGTAAAAAAGGTTCCAAACATTAATTCCATGGATTATTTTTTTTTGCTTTTAAAATGTCGGATTTTATGTGTTTTTGTGCTTTTGCTTATTCCTTTTCCGTTGTATAGTGTTTTGAGCTAAAATTTCAACTGAGTGATTGCACAGACGTCGCAAGCTTTGAAGTTTGAGCACATTAAAGTTGATTTTTTATTATTGCTGTATTTGTGGTGTCATTTAAGCTTAGGAACCAAGCCATAAATAAGTTATCTCATCTGTTGGCTTTGGTTTTTAGTGCAAAAGTTTCATGCTTTTCAGTTTATGCTGTACTATACTACTTGATCATTTGGAGTCTTGGAGCTCAAAATCAAGATTGCATTGGTTATCACTCGAGATGTTATATGCTCAAATTTCCCAGCTCTTGTTTAGTTGTTGCTTGGGATTTTCGAAATAACTTAAATTGTCAATTTTCTTTGTTTCTTTTTCATGTCTCCGCCATTGTCAATTTCCAATGGAATTGAACTTATTTCATCTTTTGATGACTTTAGTTTGAAGTTTTTAATTATAGTTTTGAATAATTTTCAACTAATTGTGGGAAAGGAGGTTAAAGTGGCAAAATTTGTTAGATTGGTTGGTAGATAACACTTTGGCCACAAATGCTGTTATGAAAGGTGTATGTTTACCAAAAAACCTATTATTTAGAAGAAAAAATCCCTAGATCTCTTTTCCTTCTTTGACCATATAGTTTTGGATTCATGGGTTGTTTAAATCTTAGCACAATGTCTTTGGCTACAAACTTGGTGATTATCTTTGTGTAACATTTTACAGCCTTCTTTTTTGCTACTTGTTTCCATTTTGCATATGAACAATTTATTTTTGCTCCTGTTTATTTTTGTTAACTTTTGGGTTGAATTTTATAGGGGTAATGCTTCGTTTAGTACCAGTCAGTCTAAGCCCAAGCTTTGGCCTTTTAGCATAGTTCAGCTTTAGACAAGTAAAGCTGTTTACACTTTATTTAAAAAAATATCTTAGTCAAATAGATGTGCTTGTATACTAATAATTAGTAGATGTCTTTGTTGATTATGTTTCTGTTAATTATGAGAAAATGATTAAGTTTCTGTTAATTGTCTTTTCTGCTATTTAGCTTGCGAACCATTTCTTTGTGTCCTTATTTGGCGTTAAATTAGATGGCTACCTGGCTCTTCATGATGGAATTAGGTATTAAAATTATCGGCATATAATAAAGCAAATAATGGCCTTCTACTACTTTTAAGGTGCTGATTCTAACCTTTTTTCTTTCACCTTTCAGTTTAATGTAACCATCTCTATGAATGGAATTTTTTTTTACAACAGTGTGTATATAATAATGTAATGGAAAATTGTTCATTTGTAGTTATTGCATGTTTTATATTGTAATTGAAGATTGTTCGTTTATTCTTTGGCCACACTGGTGCAGTATGCCCCGACCTATGAATTGTACAAAATCCTTTGCCCCATACTTTTGCCTTCAGGGATAATTATATGGAAAAAACTTGTCTGCCATATAGGTAATTGCATAGATAGGCGCTAATGATGATGTTCCTGTAAGTGAAAAAAGTTAGATTAAAATGGAAGTGACAATGATAAAAGAAAAAAATCTATGATATATTTTTGGAGAATATGGTAATTGTTACTAATATTTAACTATACGAAGTGGATTTTTGCAGTACCACTCAAGAATGCCTCTGCCATTTGATTAACAAAACTACGTGTTTATTTATGTGGGAAGCAGAATCGGCCACCCTTGAAGCTTTATCAAGATCAAAGCCTTGAAGCGTATGACCCTGGATACTAGATTTTGCACTAACTGTAGCTATCTGATCTTTGCATTACCTGCTGTATATGTATGTCAGCTCTTGATGCATTATATCTCACGCGGATGGTGTTATCATAATATTTTTATTTGGTTTAAAATCTTGTGTAACTGGATGAGTTATTTTGTGCCAAGAGTTTGACCATCCCTTTTGCTACTGATGTATTGAGAGGATAGAAGTATGGCCTATATTAATAATCCTCATCCTTTTTTGATCAAATGCAATTTATCCCACTAAGGTTGATACGTAAACACAGTCTCTTTTCATTAGATTTCTTGAAGTTATATGCTAATGAAAACCTTTTTAGTTATTGTACTACAAAGTAATGCATTTTTCGGTCTTTCGGTTATTTTGAAGTGTATGATTCTAATAACAAGGAAAAGGCTTGATGCACACTGTGCATTTCTTTTTTCTTCTTTTTCTTATATTCCTTTTTGAGCTGGAACAGCTTTGATGTGTAATGAGAACCTCTGGAATGCAGTCTACTGGTCGTAAGTTTCATAAATGCAGGCTTTTACATTATCTCATGTACTTGTCTTTCCTTTTACGGGATTCTGGTTGTTGACATGCATCAAATGATCAAGGGTAGAATTGCATCGAGGCCTGTGAAACTTCCTTTTTTCTTTTTTTTTTTGTGTATTAAGTAGTTGACCATCCCCTATGCTATTGATGTATTGAGAAGATACACCTGCATTAGGTAATCCTCCTCCGTTTTTGGTCAAATGCAGTTTATCTCACTACGGTTGATATGTGAGCACAATTCTTTTGCTTTCCGTAGATTTCTTGAAGTTACAAGCTAATGAAGCCATTTTGGTTATTGTACTACAAAGTAATGGGTCTTTCTTTCAGTCTTTGGGTTAATTTGATGCAATTACGAAAATAGTGGATTGGTTGTATCAGAGTCTAAAAATAAGGCTAAGCCTTGCTGCAATACTACACTGCTCTCTCTTTTTTTTTTTTGAGCTACAAAGTCACAGATTTTGGTGTACATAAAAAATATAAGGCAGCATTACACAGTGTTATATTATTTTCAAACTAATGACATTGCCATTGCTGTCCAATTAGTCAGCATACCAAAAATGACTGTCATTTAGCAACTAGACTGAAATTGTGGCTCTCTTCATTGCATAATAAAATTATAAAAAATAATCACAAACATTTGGATGCACCTTCATGTAACTTTTTATATTGAATATCCCAGTTTGAATAATTGAACGTTTCTGGGCAAACTTGAAAATTACACCGCGCATCGCGCGGTGTTCCCCTCCTAGTATATATATACTAGGGAGGGACAGCCCGCGCGACGCGCGGGAATTTGATGCTTGTGATTCAAGATAATTAATAATTATTGTTTAATATTTTGTAGTATAGGAACTAACGTATGATGATTTATCATGTGATTTTAATAGAAAAATCATAAATTATATAGTGAGTCAATAAAACTAATATATAATGAAACATCCTTATCGTTATACCTATATAAGAATCCGTTGTAATCAAAGATTATGTTTGAATTTCAACTGCAAATATGAGGGTAGTTTGAAAATGTAAAAATATTTGAAGTGCAATTGAAAAGTATCCAAAAGTCTCTTCTAAAAATTATCCATGATGATAAAACATTTTAAAGTATCAATTGGACCATTCGTCTCTCGAATCTATATATGTTCGTAAAAGATCCCTCAAGCAATGTTTCTGATTTCTCCCTCGACTTAAACTCAACCTGAATTATCAAGTCAAGTTTATCCATCAATCACTTTGCGTCCAATCTAATCTAAAACAATTTTATTTTTGACTAACTATTTATATAATTTGGTGGGTATAATACGACTTAATCACATGTTTCTTACAGAGATAATAATGCCCAAAAATGATAGATAGATAAGAAACTTAAGTGGTTTTTTTCAAAGTTTCGTAGAAATTATACAGATTTGGTGTTTTTTGCTAGGGGCATTTCTTTATAATCTCATAAATAAGTTCAAATCTGCATAATTGTTAAACATCTGAATTGAAACTATCTTGATTATAAAAAATTGGTGCAAATAATATTTTCTAAATTTGAAATTGTAGAAAATGGTAACTAAAATCAGAAGAAATTCCTCATATAAATTCAAATTGCAGACTATAGGTAGAAACTGCTTAATGATATTTTCCAATGTTTACTTGTATAAGTATCCAATGTAGCATCTCTACTTAATTGACTTGTTTGAATTATGGATAATAGTTGCTTCAACCAAATCAAAAAACATTATTTATCATTGTACAACATACAATTGTAAGTAAATGAATTAATACAATGCAATCAAAATGGTGCTGTAGCTAAAGCATTTAAACTCATCAAGTTCCACTACAAATTCTTTTAGATAGCATAAAAAGTAAATTTTTTGTATTTGAAACTATATAAACAATAGAATACAAGAACGAGATCATAACATGGAAAGCAAATAGAGTGCAAATGACATCTTAGTACTTTGTAGCATGATTAGTACTATCTTTTTTAGTTTTGAAATTAGAAGTATCAAAAAGCAAACTATATGGAGTTATTGAATAAATCAATCATCAGAAAAAAAAAAACTACAATCGAAGAAGACAAACCCAAAGAACTCACCTCAATTTAAAGGAAAAGTTACGCCTTCCACCAAATATTTAATAGCCATAATAAAACCAAAGGGGTGAAACCGAAAAAGAAGAAAGGGTATTAGCTAAACATGGGGGCATAAATATGATAATAATTGTTCAGATAATAATTAAGTTAATTAATTGTAATTAAAATCTAATTATGCAAACATCCAATTAATTCCTTAACGGATGAGAAAGGTTTCAGGAAATTGGAAGGCTTTGATGTTAGTATAATAAATGATTAAAATGGCTTTTATGTAATTCTATCAAAACACAAGTTTAATTCAGTTGTACTTGATACTCTATTTGGCATCAAATATTGTAACATACCAAACCTGCCCCTAATCTTAAATATCTGAAAGGTTATATAAGTAATTATAGTGAAATTAAAGCTGTAATGACTTGTACTTAATGCTCCAATTACACTTCAAACACTCTCACATTCCCAAAATAACCCTACCCTTGCGGTTGAAATCTAAAGTCATAAACTCATTCTTATATAGTATAAGGATACATATGTGTGTGTATGTACGTACACTTATGTGTACAGAGAAAGAGAGAGAGAGAAATTTAATTGATGAAAGCAAGATATTTACTATATATGACATAATATTGTCTATACATCACACATCCACTATACATACAATTATTCGAAAATACATAACAAAACTACTCGTGATCGAAACACTTTGGCAAAATGGCTCGTTCACTTAAGGGTAATCTTTGGCCATATAAATATAATATATATCGTCAAGGATAATCTTTGGCTATATAAATATAAAGTTGACTCGATCATTCTATAAAAAGCATACGTTTATTCATAAATTTTGTAGAAAAGCATGCGTTTCTCGATTCTCTCTCTCTCTCTCAACCTTCTCACTTTTTTTTCCCTTTCGTTAATTTTTGTTCTTTCATTATTTTTCCTTGTCAAATGTAATTGCGAGAAGCCAATATTTATATTAACAATATCTAAAACTTCATTGTCATCCCTAATATTGTATCTGTTGATGAAAATATTCTCCTCAAATTGATAATCTCAAGGTAAACGAATATTATTCTCTTATCTTTTTTTATTGTGCAGTTTTTTGGAACATTCCTATGGCCTTCAAAAACTTTTGAATACTAATTGTTTTAACAAATGATTTATCACACTGTGTGTTTGATAAAATGTTGAGAGGAAAACTACGTAACAACATAGATTCATACTCAATATGTTTGATTTCCGCCACATATATAAGCATGTTCATTTTGCAGTGCCTCTCTATCACATGATCAAATAATCTTGTATACTTTAAGTACTTTTGCACATTTATTCAACATCAATTAATGGCTTGTGTTACTTTCAAGAAACTTTAGCATTGTCTCAATTGCAATAGTTTGATTACTTTTTATAAAAGTTCCTTTCAAGGAGTATGAAGTATAACATAAAACAAATATAATAACCTTGAAGTTTTTGTAACTTTTTCTTGTTATTGCTTACAATTTTCATTGCAATTTTTGTATTTTGCAATTTTTTTTTTAAAATATATGCAATAAGTTTAATACATTTTAAAAAATTACAGAGAGCAATAATAGTAAGGTCAATAATGGTAGAATTTATTTTAAATAATTATAAGAAAAATATTAAAGTTATGCAATCTTCTTGTGCCTCTATAATAAAAAAATTTAAATTTTTTGTTTTTGTTGGAAACTATAGACTAGATTAAAGCTTCCCTTTTTTATTATCCTATACGACAATCAGAGTAATTAGGTGGCAACAATAACATCGATTTGGGAATAAAATTTGAAAGCGAATCATATTAGGAATATTTTTTAGAAAGAGTGTTATTTTGGTAAAAAACTCACGTGATATATGTGAAATAAAAAAGGTGATTGAAAATATAAAAAATAGATTAAAAAATATGTGTATGATACAAGTGAAATATTATTTATGAAATATTATTTGAAATAATGAAATATCCAAACAAGATAATGATTGTCTCCAACCTCATTCTTTCATTCAATTAAGTCGAAACAAGTGATGGCAAGAAAAAGGCAAAGAAAAAGAGAAGACTAAGCGGGGGAGGTGGTGGAAATAGCGCATCGAGAGAGAGCTGAAGCTGGTTGTTAGAGAAGGACGGGTTGGGTGATGGGATGGTGGAAGTGATATATTATTGTGTGTTTTTTGGTAAAATTATCCGTAAAAACTATTACAGTATATAAATTCGTAAGGAGCCACAGTTATTGAGAAAACTCAGAGTCCAAGTAGACCATTAATAATCCATGTTGTCCTTTGCTCGCCCTATTATGTCCATACTCATGCGAAAGTCATGTCAAAACCGTTCAAAAACCGGATTTAGCTTTGCCGTATGTTCACATTCACGCCAAACTCATGTCAAAAGACTCAAAAACTGTTCAACACAAATAAAAGTCCAAGGAGAATCCAACCAAAAAAAAAAAAAGGGAAAAAGAAATTAATATGTATAAAGTCAAGTACTAGAGGGAATAGGAGGCAAAAGAATCAATAAACAAAACGGAACAGCGAAGACAAAGTCACAAAGTCTCGCGTTAGACACCAAACCGAAACTCCAAGTAATCAAGTTGAACACGTGTCAAAAAACTAGTGGCGCGTACATTCTAGAAAGTAATGGAAAACGGGTCGTCGCAGAGAATCTTGGACTTTCCATTGGCCTATAAAACTCTCCCATATATTCTCTCCCTTGAAAGTTGAAACTTCTGTTGTCGTCGTTTTTGTGTTTGGCATCAAAACTTGGTCTAGGCCTCTCCTTAGTCCTCTCGCAGGCTACGCATTTTTTTTCTTCGAAGGTACGTGTCTCTTCTACCTGGATACATGTGATGCGAAATTACATACCTTATGCGCTGCAAAATTTCCCAGTTTTTACCTTTTCGGAGTAAACAATAATGTTTCAGAAAATCGGCCCAGTTGCTTGGGTGTTTGAATTGTTCAAAACAATTAAGGAGGAAAGATTAGATCTATGTCCGGATCTGCAAAAATTCACGTATCATGTTCACGATAGTGTTGGGATGATTTTTGTGTATAATTGCGGGGAATGTATTTATTATCTGGGTTCTAAAGATAATATTTTGATAATGCTCTTAGTTTTGTTTTTAATTAAATAAGGGGCATTATGCGGAAGATATTACCTTCGTAGAATCCACACACTTTTGTTTTTCCTCTTATTAACTTCCCAGTTATGTTATGGACAGCAATGAGTAGATTCTTAGGTTGTGATTACAGTTATTGACCCTGACTTTGCTGTTTGCTTCATGGTTCCCTCTATCTCTGTATTTTTCCCCCCAAATACACACACACACACACACACACATTATTTTTTTGATCTACTTACATGGTTGGTAATGGGTTTTATCATGCTGCGTTTTATACCTTATGGTAAAGTCATTCATGATTTTTTCTGCCATTTGTAGGCTATCCCAGCTCCGCAGGCTTTTAACTTGCATTTTTGGCTATAGTTTTGTATATCTGAGATGGCTGAGGTATGTTAGCCTTCTTCGATGTCGGGGTTTATCAAAGCAGTTGTTTATCTGTTCTTGTCATGTATCTTTATTATCAAACCTAAATCTACGTGTAACTATATGTCTGAATTTATTTTGGATCACTGCAGGATGGTCACAAAGTCTCCTTGAACGTTTATGATTTAAGCCAAGGCTTAGCCCGGCAATTATCTACCACATTTTTGGGGAAAGCTATTGAAGGTGTATGGTATGTTTTAACTCAAAACTATTGTGGATGCCTATTTCATTTTTATAAATGGCTACTTGTTGTTAACTTGTTATGTAGATTTACCATGGTATAATCTGACCAAATCTATGATTAAATCTATGTTGGCAAGTGTACTAGCACTATTGTTTGTTTATGTATGGTTGTCAACTTGATTACAATGATATTGTAATTTTTCTCCTGCAAATTATTGGGAATACCTACAAGTTACAAGTGATATATGAGATTTTTGTTCCTAGTCATGCTTGACTTTGGTCTGCTTCTAAAGGGTGATAACTATCATGCGGAATAATTTATGTCAAAACTACTTAATAAATACTAGGACATACAATTTTCAGAAAAGTTATTTTCAAAATATTTTCACTTCTTTTGAGATTCATTTGTAGCTAGAGGATAATATATTATTCTGAGTCGGATAGCTTTTAAAGGCCTTAGCTTTTATTTGGTGTCTTGTTGCGTGTTGGACTTTGGTCTCTTAGCTTCTTTCCGCTTGTATTCAGGCACACAGGAATAGTGGTTTATGGTACTGAGTACTATTTTGGAGGTGGCATTCAACAGACACCTGCTGGCCGGACTCCTTTTGGTACTCCAATTCGAGTTGTAGATCTTGGTATCTCGCATGTGCCTAAGGATGTATTTGAAATTTACTTGCAAGAGATTAGTCCCCGCTACACAGAACAAACTTACAGTCTTCTGACTCATAATTGCAACAATTTCAGTAATGAGGTTGCTCAGTTTTTAGTCAGTGCAACCATCCCTGACTACATTTTAAACCTGCCAAATGAAGTGCTCAACAGCCCAATGGGAGCCGTATTTTGTGAGTTTTCCATCCCTATAAAATCTGTTGATAATGTGATATTTTACTTGGAAAGTGTGTGTATCAGTAATGTCCTTTGTTCCCTTTGAATAAGTATGGCATGGTATGCTTTTTAGTGCTTAAGATGTATAAAATGACTTGCTATGACTTGGGTCTTGTTCTGGTTACAAAGGTAAGACAGAGAGACAGTAAATGATGACTTAAGACTTGAAAGAAGAGATGCTAAAAGTTTATGTAAGGGATTTGCTCTCCAGGTACTTTGCTAGTCAGTAGATAGAACACTTGCATCATCCTTGACCAATCACTAGCATTCTACGACTTTCTCATATATTGATAGAGAAGATGTCGAGAGGGAAAAATTAACAAGTTGGAATAGATCAAAGCAATCACCATCGAGGGTTGCGAAATGAGATCATCATTATATCAATCAGAGAAATCAGGGCTTCTAATTGATTTGGAGACAGTGCCAAGTTTGAGATTCCTTATGTTCTGAAATTTGTGAAAATAGCTGCCATGTCAAACAGTAATGTGCCTTGAGAGGCTGTTACTTTGAAACTCTGTCTTGGAAACAAATCTGTCATTCTTATGAACAATATTTTCTCTATCCAGTGCCAATGATACAGCAGCTGGAGACGACATTAAGAGCAGGTGCAGTGCCACAGGCTCCCCAGTTCAAGCCTGCTACCACAGCGCCTGCAACCCAGAAAGCAAGCAGTCTTAGTAACAAAGAAGTTGATGGGAAGTCGAGATCAGAAGCGGAAGCAGCCACTGCTGGAGAGCAGAAAACGTCAACCGCTGAGACTGTGCCTGTTGCTGTTAAACCCACAGGTGGACAAGAGAAGCCGTCAGGTAATGGTATAGCAGGAGACTCTCTTGGTGACGCACGCAGCAAAGTACAAGATGAGATAGGCCGTGAATTTGCTGCAATTATGGCAACTGGAACCTTGCGAGCAAGCGAGGCTGCAGCACTAGCGACAAGGAGAGTTATGCAAAGATATGACATGAATGTGGCACAGAGTTAGAAATGGAAATAACACATTTTATTCTTTCTACTAAAATCCGATTCTATTTGTGGATTACAGATCGCAGCTGTCTGTCCAATTGTTTTTATTGGTCAAATGACGAAACAGGACTTGGATGAAACTTATTTTCCATATCAGCCTCGTAGCAGCAATATGTTGTCAACGACGTTTTGAATTATGGACATATCTCTGTCTTTATCTAAAGATGCTTATGCAACCACAGGGTTGATATTCATATTTGACCTGTTAATGTTACATTTTGGTTATCTCGGGCATATGTGGAATGCATTGAGATGGTAGGCTGCCGTCTGGAATTTTAAAGTTGCCAATCCCAGCGGGTGATGCTTCTGTAGGGCGGCATATTGTAATATATGCAATTTTTTGTAAGTGAAAAATTTAACGGTTGTATAAACCAAATTGGTGGCGCTTTAAGTTGACTGACGGGAGAAAACAGAGGGCTAGTTTGTTTGATGAAAGCACAAACTTGCGGGCAAGTCTCCGACTGGCTAAAATTAAAACTTAAAAAAACCCAGAATATAACATGCAGTACTTGCATCCTACATAATTTTCATTTTTTCAGTCCTTCGGTAAAACAAAACAAATCCTGCTAGATCTCGGAATATTTTTGCAGTATTGTAATCAATAAAATGACCGTAAGCTTCACTCTTGCTCTTCCTTTTTTTTTTTTTGGCTTTTTGTATTGAAGAAGACGAGAATTCTAAGCAATAGGACGCGCACAATAACCGGCCAAGAACACCGAACCTCGTTCCAAGATGAGTTTTAAGGAAGATTCTCTGCTGGATTTTGGATCTTTGACTCTTTGTATATTTCTCAAAGATTTACAATTTAACGAGGGCTGAAGTGCCAATCCCGGTTTTTTTCCTCCTCTGGGCCCTAAGCAGCAGTAAACATCGGCCATCGCATCACTCCCCTGAAATGAATGTTAAAAGACAAGTGGACAAAAATTTCACAGCTCCAGGACATGAGACGAGAAATACAGAAAAGATACAGCAGGTCATCTTGATGATTGGTGATCCTGCCCAGCTGAACTGAGACTACCCTTCTCGAGTTCCAAAGATCCTTGTTCTGATCCTGAGCAGCTATTTGGAGGGATGTTAATGCCTGCAAAACCAACCATAACAGCAGCTGCGCCAATGTAATCTAAGAGGTGGGGTGTGTTTCCGGTAATTGAATCCACAACTGCAGCCAATGGAACTTGTATGGTAAGTCCAGCTGTTGCTACCGTTGTACTAGTGAGAAGAACTGCTTTTGCCCACAAATAATCACTCAAGACATTATCCAGCAAACCTAGTCATATTTGTAAGACATTTAGACAGATTGACAAACATGTAAAAAAGAGCAATATAAGGAAGCAATTGATAGGCTCATCATCCTGCCAAGAAAAGCTAAAGATTTGGATATAATTTGGAAGTTGGAACCTATTCTGCACAAAGCAATTCAAAGAATAAGGCTGTTCCCAGGATCAAAGAACCACCTTATTAATGTGACTTTGTGCATGCCAGAGTTAGGTCACAATGAGAATAACCTTCAAAAGCTTACCACTCCCTGCTCCCTCACCACATTAATAACATGAAATTTGGCTTCTTCCTCACATCAAAAGCTTACCACTCCCTGCTCCCTCACCACATTAATAACCTTCAAAAGCTTACCACTCCCTGCTACCTCACATCCTTGGCTTCTTCCTCAAGATAGAAATTTGGCCAGATGCTAGATATTGAACTCTCGAATCAACCATGGTTGGAGAAGATCATTTTTAAGGTTTCAAGTGTTCAAAATAAATAGAACTAATTTTAAAGATGACCAGTATGGTGAGACAAAGTAAACCTCCATCAGCCATAAACGACTTGTTTGATAGAAAGCCTTTGCTCGGTTTTATGAAATTGGCTTAAAAGGATGAATACCTTGAGGCAGCTCTAAGATTTTCGCTCAATTAGAATGGCTGATTTAGCAGAGGATAGTCGAGGCAACTGCACCCGCTATCTTTCTTTTAACTTTGAAATGATTTTAAATCTTTAACAGCGGATTCTCTATCACAAAAAGCAGTTATCAGTTATTAGTCTTGTTTAATTTTTTCCTCCTGATTTCTTTTGTCATGATTCTCAAGTAATGAGGTGGGCAAAGGAAGATAAATGACTTCTTTTTGACTTCAAGTTTAGGTACTATTGATAAAACAAAGTCTTCTAAAGCTTCTAAATATTTTCCATACCAGGCAAAACCAGATATCATATTTTGCTGAAAACTAAAAAATCTTTTAGAGAAGAAAAAACACACAATGGGGTGAATTAATGTCTTCGGCTGTATCTAAAATCTATTCTTAAGAACAAAAGAATATCAGCATTAACTGCACAACAAAATGTTTACTTAACAAAAGCCTGGAGTACCAAAGGAGAACTAATAAGAGCTTTACAATTCAAAATGAAATTAAAATGCAGTATAAAGGTCGCATGAAGCATATTTAGGTTTTTAGCTATCATGTGAAACAAACACTCTAGAAAAACAAGAGAATAGCAGAGAGAAGTAAAAGAAATCATGAATCTTTTGTTCACATCACAAACTCATTTTAAAAGGAAATGGGCAGTGCGAAGAAGATCTTAAATTGATCTAAACATACCTTTACCAATGATTAGACCTAGTTGCTTCCACGTAAGAATCTTAAAAGGCTCCAGATTGGTAAAGTTGAGTACTAGGGCAACTGGTAGGAATATGAGGAGGTTGAACAAACCTAAAAATCCAAGAAACTGTGCCATACTGGCCTGGCCACTTTTTCCATCTTCTTCATCTGGTAGCTTTTTACGAATAAGGGTAATATAGACAGCATAGAGGGCTGCAGATAGAACAGAGAGAATATCTCCAAGAGCAGGGTTTGGAGCAACAGAGCTGGATCCTGCTTCTGAGTCACCCATGCTGACAATTATGGTGCCCCCCATGCACAGAAGAACACTAAATAGCTTCACCCATGTGAACATCTCTCCCAAAAACACAAGAGCAACCAAAAAGGTGAACAAGCTGGAGGCACTACTTAAAATGGTATTTGACTGTTCACAAGCAAAACAGATATTTAGAATTAAATCAGATCTACAAGAATGCACAATTAGACTGCTAACAAAAAAGAAACAGGACATAGATCACATACACAACCATTTACTCAAAGTAAAAGGAAGAAGGCAAGATAAGGATAAAAGCTTACCGTTACGGTTGTATACTTCAGTGAAAGGTTGAATGTGAGTTGTGCAAGAAACCAAAACGGGCATACTAACAAGCTAACTTTTGCTACTCTAGTGCGTGTCCAACGCCCCTTTGCATCTAATCCAATATTAGCATCTTGAACAATGACTCCTCTTCTATGGTTTTTGACAGTGTGTTCTTCAGGAACCACATCCAATGCTATAGTATCGGCTTGAATGCCAGGCTCATTGTTTTCAAGAAGAATCACCTCCTCTGAGTCTGCTAAATGTTCCAAACTACTAATTTCTTTCTTTTTCCACCAGAATAGAATGCTACCATACTTATCCTCCAAAATCCGGCCAATTTCGACCAAGGGAATATATACCAAAAACAATGAATTACAAATGTATGTCACTAAAAATGGCGAAACACCACCATCCACAACTGATTGAACCACAAAGCTAGCAGCAATCCAGATAGTTGCAACTGCAAATATATATAATAAGCCCAAAAGCCATCTCCAAATTTGCTTTTTCATTCCTTTAAACCAAGTCCAAATCAAACATCAGACCTTTGTTCTACCAGAACATTCTAAAAGCTAAAGCCCCAATTTGTACTTTAGTACACCAACAAGAAAGTCCGTCTCTTGCTGTCATCAGAAAACCAAGTACCACACCAGCAATCTGGAAAAGAAAGTCAGCTGAATAACAAAGCTGTCCTAAGACAAAAATCCGAACTTTGACTAAAGGATCAATGAAATTACTAGAAGTTATTAGCAATGACCCAACACGATAAAGTCAATCCAAGAATCTCAAAGCTAAGTACGTAGCAATCCTAGTATTAAAAACCCCATTTGATGAAAAATCCACGGAGAAGTACATCCAATCCGTTACCTGTAACATTCGTCGAATTCGGCATAATTAAAGAACATCATATACAACGAAACAGCAATAAAATGAGGCAGGAAAAACAACCCAAAAAGGAAAAGGAAAAAGAAAAAGACCAAAAAAAATAGATGGTAAGGAAAGTCGACCAGTTAGAAAATAAGCGTACCTGAGAAAAGTCTCCGTTGATTTTGGGGATTGAAGGGTGGTGGTTAGAATCAGATTAACGACCTTTGGCGGTTTTCCTTCTGTCGGGAAAGAGTTTATAATAATGTCTCTTTTAAGAGTACCAGTTACACTGTTGCAGGTAGATCTTCGCCTCCGCCAGATGAAGCGACCTGGGATTACGAGTGCCCCGTTTTCTCCTTTGTTTCGCCGCGGTCACGGCCAAATTATGTCCTTTTAATAAGTAAATTGCAGAATGAGTTGATATTACGTTAGTAAATCGTAAAAGCACCCCAAAACAAGAAATTTATTGTGAATTTCCAATTCATAATACGAACGGGGGCGTAAAAAAGTATAAACCAATTTAAACGAACCGATTACTACTTCGACCGAGTTTGGTTTATAATTTTAAGGTTCTTACAAATTGTATACTCTGATGATTAGATTTTGGTTTATTTATTTTTGGATGAGTGAACTTGTGTTTAGCGATTGATCAATGTAACGTATGGCCGTGTTTAATAATATAATTCAGTATTTAAATTTAATAAAATTAAATTTTAACATGTTAAAACGCATTTGATTATTAAAATATATGACATCTTAATTAATTAAATGAATTTGCATCATCAATGCAAAATTTACTCCAAAAAAATTGGTGAAACGTTATTTATTTATTATCATTTAAATGCAGAATACGCTCAAATATTAAGATTTAAACATTTAACAATTCAATAACTTAAACGGATTTAAATTTCAAATTTCAATTTGATCAAATGCAGACTTAATCTCTTGGTTGTCAACTAATGATGTGATTAGAGCTGTTAGTCGAGCCGAGTATTTGGCTGCCGAGCTCGTTAGGAAAACGAACTTTAAAATGTGTTCGAACTCGGCTCGTTAAATGTACATGTGGCTCGAGCTCGAGCTCGAGCTTGACTCGTTTATCACAAACGAGTCGAGCTTCACGAGCTCGAGCTCGAACTCGTGCAAATTAACCTTAATAAAAATCTATAATTTTTAATTTTTATAATTTTGATTTTTAAAATGACAAATATGCCCTTCATTAACGAGCTCTAACGAGCTACTCGAGTATCAAACGAGCCGAGCTTACTCGGCTCGTTAACTAAACGAGCATGTTTCGAGCTCGAGCTCGACTCGTTAACCAAAATTAACGAGCCGAGCTCGAGCCTTAACGAGTCGAGCTCTTACGAGCTTTCGAGCTACTCGATTGACTTAACAGCTATAGATGTGATATAACTGTTTTATATTGCGGAAGTTTTTTGTTTAACCTCACGGAGGTTTGCTTATAGAATCCCCCCCCCCCCCCCCGGCCCCCTTTTTAAGTAACAATTCATGGAATTGTTTTCATTTCCCATTGTATAGTGTGGGATTAGCATGTTTGTGGTAGGAGTAGAATTCAATGATTCTAAACTTCGAGGGGGATTCATGTAAATTCTGAAAGAAATCCAGAGATCTGTGAGTGATCGTTCTGTTTATACAAGAGAAAATAGTTCAGCCATGGTAGAAAAAAATTCAAGTTAAGAACGAGCTGAAATTCTACATTTACCCATGGCAAGCAACCTTTGAGTTATTTTGCAGCATAGGATGATCCTAGATACTCCCCTATTTCCTTGGTATATGAAGAAAGTAGGACGGCAATTGAAATACCGCGTGTACTTGTGTTGCTGTAACCAGGTGGGATAGTGTAACGTATTCAGAATGACAGAATCCCATGTTTTGAGGTCTACTTTAGGATCTAATTTCATCTCTTTTATCTAAAACAAAATACAGCTTTCTACTTGGAGAAACTACCATGAATGAAGATTGATGTCACACTGAAGAACCATTGGAGACTGATCGGATGTTTTGAGTCCTGGAGTTGGAACCCCATTCAATGGCTTCTGCAACTGCTTTCTGACGTTCATTTGCTGAAATATCATCGACTTCGCGATTGTTTTCCACTGTATCTGTCGACGTGAAAGGGGGAGAATTTGCAGTCAATCCTGGAGAATCTGGTCCTACCCAGAGATAACTGAGAGCGGTGACCACATCACTGATAAATGGTCGAACCGAGGCATCTTCGTTTAGACACATTGCAGCAACCGCCACTGCTTGGTTTAAACTCTTTCTTGGGAGGTTTCCTTGGAGAAGTGGATCAACCAGCTCTGAGAATCTACTTGGTTCCCTGAACATGGGTTCCGCCTGGCATTGATCAAACAAAACAAACGCTGGCCTGTCAGGAAAGTGGTGCAACCTTGGACAGTTCCCAGAAAAGAACAAGACAAAGATGAATTGCAAGGATAGCTATGGTCAGTAGCCCAATTTTCAGCTTTTCTTATAATGTCTATACTCATCTTAGGTTGTGACGATTCATGTTAGAGGTATTGCTTCTCAAAAGTCCTGTCTTTTGTACCTAGTGTGGATGAGTGTTAAATACAGTCTATTGGGACTTGGGAGGAATATTATGCATCTGGAATTCTATATCATCCGTACAACACGACAGCAATTCCAACCCTCTTATTTTCAGGCTCGAAACTACAGAAACTGCATGGTACTATTACATAATTTGCTTATGAGATACGATTTGACACAGAGCAGATTGAATAGAGGTTATCCAAGTAATAACTACAAATGTAAATCATGCATGACTCTCACGTTGCCCTCGGTGGCCGGGTTTTTGTCCACTCTAGTCTTGGGATTCTTAAGAATAAATCTTAAGAGATGGAAGATGGAAAGAAAGATAAGGATGACTCAGTAGTTTGTGATAGGGTTGCAAATGAGCAGAGTTGAGTCGAACTTAGCTTTGCCCTAATCGAATCGAGTCTTGATTTAGTTTTATCAAACTCAAATTCAAACTCAAGATCGACGAGTTGTCAATTTAAAACTCGAGTTCGAGCTCGAACTCGAGTTTGATTTGACCAACTCAAGATGGACTAAAACTGCTCGCGCGAGCGGCTCGATTCGTTTGTAGCCATAGTTTGAGGTGCAAAATCAAGTCAATGATGAACTTACCCAGGAAACCAGGTTCTGCTCCTGGGGACTCCTTGTGGTGTCAATGGCTCTTCGTCCTGTAATTAACTCCAAGAAAACAACACCAAAGCTATATACATCTGACTTGACAGTTAGCTGACCAGTTCTTTGGTACTCGGGAGCGCAATAACCATATGTCCCCATTACCCTGGAAGACACATGTGATTTATCTCCGACAGGTCCTAGCTTTGCTAATCCAAAGTCAGAGAGTTTTGCATTGAACTCCCTGTCCAACAAGATGTTAGACGACTTTAGGTCGCGGTAAATTACTGGGGGATTTGCCTTGTCGTGCAAATACTCTAGACCTTTGGCCGCATGTAATGCTATCTTCATCCTTGTAAACCAATCCAGCGGAGGTTGACCCGGTCGAACCTCTGAAGAAAAATTCGAATTAGCGAGTTTTCTGTCACTCGGATTTAAGCAAAGGTACTCTCAATGAGAATGAATAGTAAGTATGCAATCATAAGTAATCCAGCTTAAGGCAGATTTGAGTCAGTCAGCTCACGAAGTTCTTGCTGTTTTCAATCAAAGTTCTATCTATTGGCATTTATTCCGAGGCGCTGATAGGTTTCCCTTCTCAATGACCTCAACTCAAAATGTTAATTGTACGGAGTAAAATCGTTCAAAAACGTCTCTCATATTTCGTCAAATAATTTTTTTTGTTCTTTACTTTTAAAATAGTAAATTAATGTCCTTTATAAAATCAAGTGGATAAAATTTGGTTGCAATCTAAATTTTTAATCAGTTTTTACCTTATCTCATTTGTAGTTAAACAAATGATCTGATTCATATTTACTTTTGTCTCTAAAAATATAGGATCTGACCTAGACCATATTTAGTTTTTCTCCTAAGAAAGCGGGATATGATTTAATTTATATTCTTTTCTACCACTAAAAAAGAAAAGTGGGATTTGATATTTTTGTATATAAAAAATAACTGCATGTATGTCACGTGGCGATTTTAGGTTAAAAAGTGGTCGAAAACTTAGATGATGATCAAATTTAATTAATTTGAATTTATAACAAAAATCAAGTTAATATTTTAAAAGTGATGAACGAAAAAATTCAGTTGATGAAGCGTGAGGTAGGTTTTGAACAATTTTCCCTTGTATGAATGTTGATATTAGCTTGTTTTTAAGGAATTTGCATGATTTGATGGCCACGTTCAGAATTTTTTTTTTGTCCACGGAAATAAATTATATCTTTCAACGGTGCCAATTTTAATAGTACAGGGGAGAGAGATTTAGTAGTACCTAGTAGATGGTCCTCAAGAGATCCCAGTGGCATATACTCGTACACCAGAAGTCTCTGCTCTCCATCAGCACAGTAACCGATTAGACTAACCAGATTTTGATGGTGAAGAAGGCTCAGCATCAGAACCTCTACAAGAAATTCTCTGTTTCCTTGTAATCCATTTCGGTCTAGTTGCTTCACAGCTATTTCCTGTATCAACAGCACATTTAAGTGAAACCAAAGCAAGTTCCAAGATGAATACCAGTTGTACAAGTCTTGACGATGTAGAATTACCTGGCCAGTTTTTTCCAGCCGACCCTTGTAGACTCGTCCAAATCCACCTTCGCCCAATAAACATTCCTGTCGGAAATTCTTCGTCGCCGTTGCAAGCTCTCTGAAAGTGAATGTCTGGGCGGCAATGTTATTGGCTCCGTCTTTGTGGTCAGCCTTGTGGTTTGTGGCTTCACCAGGAAATTTCCTTGGATTATCTGCCCAACAAAATTCGAGCATTTCAGATGAAATCACATATCCAAGGAATGATCCTACAGCCCTTCCCTCTGTACTCAACAGGTTTATCCACATAAGATCAGGTTGACAAAATATGGTTAAAACATCAATGATCTTAGTATTCATGAAAAGGTGCTGCAGACTCCAATAGAGCCATGCTATAGGCAAAGAAAACTGGACTTGTAAATGAGCCATCCTGAGAAGACGAGTCCTCAATGATCAAAAAGTTTGCGAAAGCCGCCACGTTAACAAACTTACCAGGCCGTGGCTGTTGATATTGAGCGGGCCGAGGTTGCTGTTGAGGGGGCTCCGTCGGAGGACGAACCACAAGGTGCGGTCCTCTCTCATATTTCTTGGATGCTTTCTTCTCATGGGATGAGAAACATGAAAAACAACTCATTTTCAATCCTTACAAAATGATATCGCAACCAAGAAAATGTTGCCCGATAATAATACACTGATCGTCTTGATGACTTAGCTGAATTATATGAATCAATCAGCAACAAGGGCTGTTGATCTCTACCTTATAAATATCAAGAAACCAAAAATGAATTGGTAATTTGGACACCACAACTTTAGCAGAGGTTTGCTTTTATCAAGGGATTAAGCGGAAGAGATGATGATTGCTATATTTGATCCTTCAGAACTTGGGCATGAAAAGGAATAATAGAAAGATTTCACCTAAATTCACCAATGCAGATGGTAAAACCACATGGGAATTGATTAAAAATTCAAAAGAAAGGGTAATTTAAATCCAAGCAATGGGCTAATATTTCCACACGCCGGAAGGATCTAATAATCTATGTAGGTAGGCAGCTCATGAATGTCATCTAAGGTAGGAATTTTAATGCATGCAACAGAAATGAGATGGCGATAAAGATGATTTAGGCGAGGGAAAGACAAAAGGGAGAGATGAATGAGTGTTGACTTTGATTTTGAATTTCCCGCAGAAAATGAGAAAAGGAAAGGGAGAGAGACTTTGACGGGGAAGCTGGCACCAGCAATGCCATTGTTGGCCATTGTATCGTAGCCAGGGACAAATTTATTACCTATAAGCTTTTTGATGGGAACACACAACACAACTCACTCCATTGCCCTATTTCTTTTGAAAGATTGCATCAGTGTCTTAATGGTCATATGGATGACTTTCCTTTTTTTTTAAAAAAAAAAAATATCAAATGATTTTCAGAGAGAGACATTAATAATTAATATAAGTATGAGTTTTGATAGATTGGTTTCACAAGGTCTTTTTTTTATTTTTTTTTATTTCTGTATTTCAGGATATCAAAGCAAGCCTTAGGATGCCTGATAAAATTGAAATTTGAATATTGAAATTTGAAGTCTGAATCCATTAAATTATTGAACTGTTAAGTATTAAATCTAATACATTTGAGTGCATATCACATTCAGTGATAAGTGAATAACTTATCACTTAATTTTAGGAACAAGTTTTGTCTAGAAAATTCAGCGCGACTTAATTAATTCAAATGTTCAATTTTTTTTTTATTATCAAACGATCTGAATATGTTAAAATCTGAATCAATTAATTTAAGTGTTGAACTGGATTATCAAACATGGCTTTACTTTTTCTTTCCCAACTTAATTTTTACTATTTTTTTTCCTGCATCCCAAGCTTGATCATACTAAATGCAAAATTACCAGTGAATCATTTATAATTCAATGTTTTGCTCTAAAGCTCTTGATTTTATAGGTAAATCAGCAGGCTTGTGAAGTTCATCTCTCATTGAACTATTAACTCCGACAGCCCCTGCCCCTAACCTACTTTCTTGCAGTAATCAGCAGAAAAACCTCTCGAGACAAACCTCTTCTCAATGAGCAATTCTAGCGTTCAAACTCCAGAAGGCAATAACCTACCCGATAGTAATCAAAGCACATATCCTGTATATGCTACACTAATCAGCAAATGGTGAATGGTGATGCCCACTCTAATAACTCGTTCTCAGAATCATATACAACAAACACACATGCAAACTTAAAAATTCCAGGTCCAGATCCCCACCGAGGATGATGGAACAACCCACATACAAAGCACCCATCATAACCTACAAACTACGATGACTAATGGGATGGTAATGGTATATCACCCTTTATTTAGACACGGGACATGTATTATATATTTTAGTTTCTAGTAAGCAGCAAGTTGAATCTTCAAGCCTCCATCACAGTGGCCCGGAAAGGTACAAATGAAATAGTACTTTCCCCTTGATAGCTTTATCTTATCATTTCCACTGTTGTAAATTTTGGCTTTGGATGAAGCAGTGCAATTTTCGTATCCCTTCGCATCAACCATCACAACATTGTGTAGAGAAGAATCATAGTTGAAAGCTGCAAGAAAGCAGAAAAAGAGGAGAAACGACGGCTGAGCATATGAAACCTCGATCATAATTAACTACCCTAATTGTGTCCTAGTTACTGCAAAGAAACTTAAAAAAAATGATGTTACTTAGTATGTCGCCAGCCTTGAATCTCTTCCCTTCTGTCCAATTCCCCATGTTGAAATTCCAGCCTGAAGAATCCCCAACGGCGTAGGTGGTTGCTTGAGTGGCCCGGAGGCGGGAAAACAGAGAAAGCAGAATCATCAGAACCGCAAAAGCAGTAGCTTGCCTTGCACTGCTTCTTCCCTGGACATACATTCTGCAAATTTCCTATGCAAGAATGACAAGAAAGATGGGTAACTAAAATGCTCGAGAGAATTTGCTAGGATCACGTAAAAGCTAGCTCGTCTTATATAAGTCCTCCCATGGGAGTTGGGCAGACCTTTTTGTCCTTGGGCATTCAGCAAAGGTCACATTAGTTCAAGGGAATATTCATCCATGATGTTCAACCGGTGGTTGAAGGGCATCTAAACTTAAAGATATTTATTATCATGATATATAGTCTTATAGATTTCAAAGCGCTAGGGACAGGAGCTGCTTATGATGAAATAAGCAGTTTTGGTCGGTATTCCACGGTTGGTGAGTTGGTGGCAAGAAATTCAAACATATATAGTTCACGGGCAAGAAACATTCAGCTTGAACTGACGCATTGGTCACGGGTCCAATGCACTGCAGATATTCTCTGCTTGCTTTTAACGGTGGTCTGAGATACAGAATCAAATGATTTTAATCCACAGCGCCACAAATCAACAAAAATAAAATATGCAGTTACATTCTTTTGGAGGAACACAAACTGGGAATTGGGATCATAGCCAAGCTGAATGGAGCCCAAACCAAAGCAGAATGGGCACTGGTGGAGAGAAGTTCAAATCAGAAAGTCCAGGATGAGGCCGAAGCTGTAAGATTGGCCTTAATGAAAGCAAAAGAAAAGCGTTGGTAAAGAATCCAAATAGCATGCGAGAACAGGCATCTTATATCCATGATAAAGGCAGGCGCAAGGGCAGACATACATACATGCACGCTTGTGGAGGTCATCAAGAGTTTAGTTAACTTGTTTCAATTGTACTCCTTTTGTGTAAGAAAACTCGATAATATGGATCATTGTAATAATTTTAGCCAATATACACTAGGCATTTTCAGAGATGAGGAGAGAACTTTTGCTACTCCTTAAGTATCAAGGTACATGTTGTACAGTTCTTTCGACCGTTGCTCAAATACTGTAAGTTTTTATCAATAAAATCATCTATCGTGGGAAAAAAAAAATTACATTCTTTTGGACGCTGGTTTAAGGGGAAATTTTAGATTACCCGAGAGAAGAATTAAAGTTTTACGGAAACTACCCCTAGCTGACTTTTCCAGCAACAAGCATCATAAATACCTAGGAAATTCATGGTCGATAGCGGGGAACTCTTATTTCCACTACCTGAAGCCGCACAAAACAGATGATAAATACTTGGTAATCACGAGCCCCTCTCAGACCAAGACCAAGCTCAAGCATTTGTTGTGTCTAAACAACTTGAACCCCTTCTGAAGATCAAGAATCTTACTTTTAAGCCTCAGAAGAAGCCTGTTATTCAAACTATCCTTTTCATGTGACCTAGAGAACTGAAAAAGCTTAGGCATCGTTTTCATCTCTATTTGGATGATGAGATTTTTATCATTAACACTAAAGATTACATTTGACAGCCAAAGCAGAGTTGAGTTGCATACAAATTTTTGCCAATCAGCTCATCAATGTACGAACTTTTTTTCAGATAGAAAGTGCTGTCCACAAGCAACAAAAAATAGCATCTCTATGCCAGTGACACAGCTTTCTCTAATTAACAAGTCAAGATCACGAGTTCTGAAGGTGCGTGCTGATGCTACTAAAACCAGGCTCACCATTAACGTCCCCTTCTCTTCTCCAGCTCTCTCTCACCCCATATGCTTCATCCCACAATCCAGCTGCTGCATAAACATTAGAAAGAGTAACGTGGGCTGTAGAAGTTTGGTTTCTGTTCACCATTCTTTTAGCTATCCTTTCCCCTAGTTTTATGTTCCCATGTAACTGACTAGCCCCAAGTAATGCAGCCCATGCAGTACCATAAGAGGACTCGCAATTGGAATCTGTATCTTCAATTTCCTCAAGCAGATGAAATGCTTCATCGAGCCTGCCAAAGCGTCCCAACATATCAATCAGACACGTTTGATGGTCTTCCCTTGGAACTAAACCATACTTCTTCATCATCTTGAAGTACTGCAATCCATTGTCCATCAAACCACAATGACTACAAGCCGTTAACACAGCAACAAATGTTACTTCATTTGGTTCAACGCCCATTCCAATCATCTGGTGAAAAAGTTTTAGGGCATCAAATCCGTTACCGTGAACTGCATGGCCCATGATGATAGATGTCCATGCCACAACATTTTTCTCCACCATCAAATCAAAAACTGTCCGCGCATAATTCAATTTTCCGGACTTGGAATACATATCTATCAGAGCTGTTCCAATGACTACATTATTAGTGGCCGCACTCACTAATGTCCGAACAACTTTTGCATGAATCTGCTTTCCATTTTCCAGATCTGTTAAATAACTACATGCCTCAAGACTAACCACAAAAGTCAAGCAGTTACCTATCAACCCTTCTTTGCTACAATACATCTCTGCCAGTAAACTTAAACATTCTTTTGGCTTACCGCTCTGCACATACCCTGTCATCATGGTGGTCCAAGAAACAACGTTTTTTTCCGGCAAAATCTCCAACAAAGCCCTAGCATCTCCAATTAATTCATTATATATATAACCAGACATCATTGAATTTCCATGGGAAACATTTTGAGGCAGCAAGTGATCAAAAACTTTCCGAGCTTCACAAACATCCCCACACTTGCTATACATATCAATCAAAGCACATCCAATGATTGCTCCATCTTCATATGACAAGTTAAATTGGAAACATGACTCGACCAAAGTACTGAAAAGTCCATGAAGCTGCTTTCCCACTCTGAGCAAACAAAGCCTTGCACACGCAGTTAAAAGAGGAACAATCACTTTATGGTCCTGACGCAAAATCATAATGCCGTTGTTGGCAGAAGATATACAATTTAAAGCATCACGATACTTGGCGTTAGAAACATACCCTCTAATCTTTGTCAGCGTTACAAAAAAATCCCCACCTATTCCATCCAAAACTTTCTCAGCCGAACCAACTTCACCACAATGAAAGTACATGGTAGCTATCGCATTCAAACAATTCAACTCGAACCCACTAACAATTGCAAACCCATGCATTTGCTCTCCCAACATCAAGTCCTGCACACCAGCACAGCCAGATAAGATAGTCGCCACAGTGAACCGATCTGGCGCATAAAACTCCGAGCATTTCATGTTTGAAAACAATTCGAACCCATCCATTACCATTCCGTTTTGAATATATCCAGAAATCATCGCATTCCAAGTCACCAAGTTTCTGCGAGGCATTTCATCAAACAGCTTGTACGCACATGTTACAACCCGGCATTTTGCATACATATCCACCAAAGCTGTCTCAACAACGACGTCCTGCGGTAGAAACCCAGCCTTGATGACGTGGGCATGAAGGGTTTGACCTAGAGAAAGCTGCTCCGGGGCTGAAGCGATGGCCCGAGCAACGGAAGCAAAGACGTAAGTATTGGGCAGGGCATTAGAGACGGCCTGGGGCGGGCGCAGCATATGGAAGAAGAGATGGAGGGCATTGTGGGGTTGGTGGGAGCGGGAATAGAGGGAGATGAGAGAGGCCCATAGAGGGGTGTCTTGGAGGTAGAAAGGCACTTGATCGAAGACTCGGTGTGCATGACTCAGTGAGCTGGGCGATGGGAAACGTGCGTACTCGGCAATGAGTTTGGAGGCGTGTATAGGATTGCTGTCAAGGCCAAGTTTGATTAGCCCAGCATGTCTGTTCATTCATGTCACGGGATAACTCTTAACTAATTAGATCATTTAACTCTCAGAAACTTCAAGATGATGTGTAATGATCTGTTGCAATTGAGTCGCCGTCGTCGGCGACGCCGGACGCACGCAGCGGACGAACACCGATGAATGTTTTCAATCTTTTCTGGACGGGAGATGAAGAAAGCAAGAGAAATGTTGGGCCCAGGCCCACCGCTAGCGGGCAAACAATGAATGGTTTCTCGATTGGATACAATTTTTTTTTTCAAACATATTTTCTTGAATTATAAACATATTTTTTAAAACTAATTTATTACATTCAGGTCGCCTTTTTCTTTTTCATAAAAAAAAAATTTATATTTCCAATCACTCTTCGTTAATATTATATGTATCACATCATAAAAAATAATTATTTTAAATAATACTGTATTCAAATACACTCATACACCTCAATTGTAGAAAGAGAAAGTTTTGATATTTTAAAACCCAAAAAAAAAAAAAAAAACACACACACACACACACACACACAAGGGAGTGGTTCGCCTGAGTAATTTGAATCTCATAAGCCATTCTCAGAAGGCCGGCCTCAACATATTTATTTGGTGCAGGCGGACGCGGTTGTTTTGCCTTGAACGACGCTAACTGGGAAAGTGTGCACCTACATTCATTCATCGGACGCGGGCAGAGCAATGGTGAACATAATAATACATTCAGGACTCACTTCCTGGAGGAGACTATGGGAAATTTCTTCCGGTCCAAAAAAAAAACTCATTTCACAAACTTTCTGCAGTTACGGAAGGAATGACGACGCTATATTATTACAGCTTCCTCGGTACCAAATTGAAAAAACTCCTTGATTCATGGTAGCAGTTATTTCAGGACTCCTGGCGTATGATAGAAACCAGAAAAACGTTCACTGAACTTGAGATGACTGACATAATAATAATTATGAACAAACATATTTGGTTGGTGAAGAAATGAGAGCAATCTCAAAGAGCAACATTCACTTCTATAGAGGTGGCTGTCAGAACTACACTTTTAGAATTATCGGCTTTTGGGTGGTCACCACAATCAAATTTCAGCCTCACGTGCAAGGGCTTAACAAATATGAGATCTTTTAGATCCCTTTTCGAACTCAACAGGAATTGAATGACTGAATCTCTAGCAGGCTTTCTCAGTGGGTCGATGATATCTGCTATCCTGGCTGCATCTTCGACTCGATTGTCAGTGCTTGAACTTGAACTCCTTTTTAGCCTTAAATATAGTGGTGCATATATGATGACCTGGACAATAATGAAGATGAGGTGCAAGTTATGGAACAAAATGAGTTCTATAATTCAAAGAGGAAGCAAACTAAGATTAGGTGAGGTAACCATTCTAAAGATCGACGGCAAATGGAAATGTTCCCCGACCTGACTACGAGCAGTACAATTATGTGCTTCTGACAAGAAGATTACAGGAAAGCAACAAAGTGAATACAGTCGTACCTCACTTGTTCCAGGACTTGTTGAAACGGTGCAATCAATGCAAACTCTGCCTTCTTGAACTACCCTGTTTTCACCTGTGGTCTCCGCTGCTGTTGTTGATTCCCCTTCTGATGTCGTGAATGTTAGGTGGTCAATTTCATCATACCACTGTTGGGCAACACCAACCTGCATACACGTCCAAAACTATGATGAACTCTGCATCTACTGGACGTTTCTTTTTCTTTTCCACTTTAAACTGCATTGTTGGAGGAAGCTTAAGCTATCCAACCCAAGGTTAAAAACTGGAACATATTGGAAAGGCATAATAGAACCTTTTCAGAAGAATCAGCCTTGCTCTCAGCTCCAGAGACTTCCATTGCCGTTCCTCTTGCCTGGCACCATATACAACTTTTATCCAATGGTTCTACAAGATCCATCTCTTCGGGAATCAGTATCTTCATCAATATGTTTACTCTACCTGTACACAACAATAGCCAGAGAAGGATTGAGAGTTCCAACAAGATGATTAATCAGAATCAGAGGAAGATACCACACAGAAAAAGGTTATTCATCTCATGCTCAGATTTAGTCAATTGACTGATGAACTCATATACTATAATCATAGTGGCTGAAGCAATGAACTTAAATAGAAAAGCTTCCTGGGGCTGTCCAAGCGGCCCCTGCAACGACTACCAGAAAGTTACTGTCAATGAAATTCACTTTGTCAAAGCAGTCAATACCTGGCAACAAGCTGAAACCTTCTATATGATCAATGTGCATTTCGGATAATACATCACCCCTACATCAAGAGAAGAAAAATATGTCAATAAGGTAACTGAAAAAGTAACTACCATAGAAAGCCAATTTACTTACGCTGCACAAACTCGTTCCAATGGGAATGAGAACCAATAAGGAAGCCCAAGGACACCAAAATTTGAGAATTGAAAGCTTGATATTGACCCTGATTTTCCATTAAGTTTGAATACCATCTGACCCACTTCACAGAAACATTAATCACAACATGAATCGCACAAGCCACTTAATAAGGAAGAGAGATGGGTAAATATTGTACCTGCATCACAGAGGACTAAATCATCCTTAAAATTTGCTACAGAGGACAACAAGCCAGAATGAGGAATTCCATCCAATGAGGAAGTCATGCCTAAATGTTGCTGCAACCAATCACTAGGTATATGCTTCAAAACAGATGATTTCTCCATAATCATCTCTCCACAGATTTCCAAAACCTTCGGAAGACCTTTTAAATATTGACAAATCAATACTATGAACCTTACAAATGAGAGAAAATAAAAAACAATCACAAATTACTGACCTTTTACCACTTCTTTAATAACCCCACAAGCCAGATCCACAATCCATAGAGTTCCAAAGCTGAACAAGGAAGTAAATCAATCACACCATCCCACACCTCAACACCAATCCCACCCAACCACACTGAGGGGAAAAAAAAGATGATCTCGTCATTTAAGATAGCATAACTTTCCTACAGACAGCCTTTGCTAAAGCAAGAATAGGAAGCATTACTACATCAGCCAAGGACAAACAACAGATAATGGGATACAGTATCTGCAATTATCAAATCGCAAATGCTATCTCTGTAAGCAAAGATAAGCTTGGTCCAGAAAATGGGAAGGGACCAAGAAGAATTGATCAGTCTCAGTTGACCCTCAGACCCACTTTTAGAAGCCTTAGAAGCAATCGACAGGATAAAACGAAAAGAAAGAAACCATGGTCTTAGGTGAGAAGTGGCAATCTGGTGCTTTTTCTGTTCAAAAATTAGCTATGCAGACACTTTCAGAATACCCCTCTTCCGCACAAACAAGAATAACAGCAAAGAACAGCAACATTACTGGAAAAGACATGTCAAGGCATTCTGTCTCTGAAGATTTGAGCTTTGTGCCTCCTTAACCATACAGAGGCTCTTAATAATTCAGATAAACTTTCTCACAATCACCATTATTGAATTAGACCTTCAGCTATACAACTAGAGCTTGAAGCAGGTTTATTTGTAAATGAGGCAATTAAAGTTTTATACCTGCGATTGAGAACAAAGAGATCATTGCTGGTTGACTTTAATAGATGCCAAGGAAACAACAATGAATCAGAATGAAACGCCTCAGATGGAGTGTCTACTTCTCTCTTCTTCCCAAGCTTATCCAGGACCCAGCTCCATAAACTAGTAGTCTTTTTACTAGTGTTTGTCGGATAAATTGTCTCAACGACCCTTCTCTGCATATCAGCTCTCCTTATGGCATGGTTCTTCAATGAGGAAAACAGAGTCAGTTAAATTTGCCGGCGAGCTACAAGAAGATAAAGCCAAAAAGAAAGAAAGCAAGTACAGCAAGAGAAGAATCAGAAAATAGAAAATTCATATATAAGACTACAATCAACATCATGCATCAATAATAGATACACCATATTACATAAGAAAATATAAAGAGAAAAAATATACCTCCGAGTCGACAAAATACAAACAATCCTCAGGAGCATGATAAAAAGAGGCAGCAGGGCGCATCAACTTGGCATTCTCAAACTCTGCATCCTCAAAACCAGGAACAGAACCTATCTGAATTCAGATAATAATGAATACCATAAAACTTCTGCTTTCTCCACAATGATAATACTATTAAATACTTCTAGTTTTCAGGGTTAATTTCAAGGAATTCACAATTTGACAGTTGAATTTCGTAAGAACTAAAGTCAAAAATCAAAAAATATATATATACACACACACACACACCCACACCCACATACAGAGTCCAAAATCTTTGCATTGATATCAAAGATGATGATGCGATGATGGTTAGAATCAGAAAGGAACAAGCGATTTCCATCTTCATCTACAGAAATACAACCTGCCAAAAATAAGGAACAATTACAATTCTCATTTTCAACTGAAATAATCCAACATCTTATAATAGCTGTACAGGTACTAGGTTTAGAGCCAAGAAACACTGGGACAAATCTAATATGACCCAGACAATTAATGTTGAAAGATGCAATAATGCTCCTTGCTAATGGCTCAACCATCAGGATTTAACTGAACTTGATTGCACAATAATCTCTCTCTGAGCTCCTATACCAAGCAAAAAGGGGCCAAAAATAAAAACAAAGACAAGAATACAAGAGAACAGAAAAGGGCATTCATCATGTATACAAAAGATTATATAGCTTTTTAACATTTTCCATGGGTAGCACGTCTCATTTAATCATGTATGGAAGGTTGCACAAGCTATTCATGGAACAGCAGTAACCCGGGCCAACTCTTCAGACAAGTCATGAATGAACACAAGAATTCTAAGTTCTACAATTCAACTAGAAGTAAAAGAGACCATCCTAACTGTTCTGTTGAGAAGAATTCCATTATGTTGCAGGCCATCAAACTTACCTACTTGTTTATTTACAACTATTCTAGTCACATATGCCAGAAAGATTCCCATTGCAGCATCAGGCGATAGATTTATTTAACCAATATATTTAGAAATATTCACCTGGGAAGCAAAGAAACAAATTCCGCAAGGATGAGTAGTGATGTGGTTCCTTGACAATCTGAATTCGATTTGCCCAACTGCTTTCCAGCTTATTTACCAACCTAGAGATCTGACCATGATCCGCAGTTAAGATTTTGACAGCTGCAATTAAGATAACCAAAGAAAGAACCTAAGAATGAATAAAACAATGTGAACAACAACTGCAATCTCTGATAGATTCTGCAATAAACAATCCATGACTATAATAGAAAGAACCATGAAAAAGCCACTACCAATCATTTCAATCTTCATTGAGCCCCACAAGCTTTAGAGGTCTAGAAAGAGGACTATTTCATGTAAACTTATGGTGTCACAGCCCCCAAGACAGCCTATAGAAAGACTTCTGTGCAGCATAAAGTAAGGCCAAGACAACAAAGGAAGTTTCAGGACCACATAAAAATATTCCGCACTTAAATAGGGTTCCCGCTAAACATCATGTATACAGCATAAATCTAGTAGGAAATGAGGATTCGTGTTTTTACTTCAATATGAAAGAAATTCAAAAGGTGATTCTAATCCAGAACATGCAAGCTTTTCAGTAACAAGTTAATTTGTCTCTAACAAAGGTACAAAAATGCACATAGAAAACAAGAAAATTTTAGACAACATAAAATAAAGAGAAGTGCAACGGAAATGCATGTTTGAAATATTGTGAGATTAAACAAGAAGATAAATTCAAAAGCCCTGTGATACCCTAATTTATAACAGGTGAAATAAGCAGTCATCATAAGTAAAGCTAGTAAAAACTCTTTCTGGTAGCAAGATCCTTTAGTTGGTACTTCAGAATCAATTCGGTTAGGGATCTAAAAACTTCACGAGTAAGATCACCACCATCAAAAATCAAGTTCATGCACTAAGTGTATGCATGTCAAATGCACGAGTACCAGTATTTATATTTGAATGATGACAGAAAAAAGAAAATTTGATACACTGACGTCTAAATAGGTGTTGTAATAGGCCAACAGATACACGACAAGGAAGCTGTATACCTTTATCAAGAGTTGCAAGATCAACATCCTTCTCGTGATAGATCAAAGGACTCTCAAACCCCTTAAACATTATGTAGCAGGGACCATCTTTTTTCTAATCAAATGAAAAAAAAAAAGTTACATGTATATGAAAATAAATGGCCTTCAAGCAAAGTGAGACAAAGAACACACAAGATTTGTATTTGAAGGCATCAGCTCCAAAGATAATGAATCTGCATTCCAATTACATTGTCAGAGACACAAGAATGATCACGTGATAAAAAATTGAAACTTAATACCACAACTAACAAGTAACATTCCCAAACACAGTTGGTGCTTTCAGATTTAAACAAAGCAAAACAAATAAAAGATGAGCATCAAATATAACAACAATTTCTCTATATTGTAGTACAACCATACATGGGATATAGGACAATGAAAATGGCGATGCAACTGATCTAGCCACAATGACCTGATGAAAAAATTGGAAAAAGCACCTCAAGTTCAACCAACTGAATAGATTTGAAACAAGATAGATTTGTCTATGTGTGTACAAATGTGTGCATATATATAAGATGGTACTCTTTTCATAATCATGCAACAAGATTGTAGGCATATCAACATGATTCAGAGAACAGCATCATTCAGATTGAGATAGAGCACAATTGCTCAACTTTTTCCCAAAAAAAGGTCAAAGTGAAACTACAAGCAAAGCAATATTACTTTTGGATCTAAAGTAGGAAGCTAAGTATTTCTTCAATGTAAGGTTTGGCAGACTTTTTGCAAGATAATTTGGAAGACCACGTTGAACAAATTCTCATAGGAGGTTAGTTTAACTACTTTGAGTAACCAATCCATACGAATTCTTCCCTTGGCCCCTAAAACAAAAAATAGTGACACACCTGAGGATAACACTTGTTAGACAATAAAACGGGAAACAAAATGTACTCAGCCATGATCCTCCAGAGTAAATTTGTTGGAACAGCATTTAAAGAAATTGATGGACTATATTGGAATCCCATCACCTGTAGAGAAGGATACCTGCAACCACAATAATAAGAAGCACTGAGTGATCTAACTGATATAGTCACATACTTCTACAGTCAGATTCAACAAGCTTAAGTAGCTGACAGTAGGTGTTTACTCTACCTTTGCTGAAGTGATTTAACCTTCTCAAACATGCTCAAGGGATTACAGCCAGATAGCACAAAATCTCCAATATCTTCACCAGCAACAATTAAGAAGATTCCATCTTTCTTAAAGAAACTCTTGCACCCCTCATGTTTGTTTAACCACCTATAGGAATAGCCTGTGGTTACAACATGAACTTTCAGAAAGATGAGCTTGCTACTCCGAGACTTGACACCCGGTAGAAGGGTAAATGACTTAAATAGTAATGTAAATGTAATAGATTATATGCAATATAAGACTTTTATAACCATGAGTTCTGTACCACTTATAAACCTTCTTCAACCACTACCTTCACTCTTTCAAGGTACAAATGGAAACAGAAATCGCAGTCTGGGTGTCCCAGAACGGCATTGTCTCTTTATCTTCCCATTTTAAAAGTCAACCAACCATTTACTTGATGTTCCAACATGCACAACCAGAAAGTGGTCTAGAATATCCACTTAAAAAGAGCACATTTTTTATCAGTAAATAATTATAATACAAGTTGGCAAGCACCAAACAGCTAATATAAACACAGAACATCGAGTTCTAATAGCCAAAACATTGTAAAATAGTTCATCTTCATTATCTAATCTAGCAGATTAGTTTTAAAATGGATTTCCACTATCAAATATTAAACGCATCATAGACATGGTATTATAGGCACGGTATTCTGTGCCAACCAACAATCTCAACCTTCACTCTTTGCACCCAAAGAAACGCCAAATAGTCAATTTTATGTCCATTATAGCATCTAAAATACGATCAAATTAGAAGTGTCATTATGATCAAAAGTACACGGGTGATGTTGATTGCAGAAAGAAGCAAACTTCTACAAAATAAACATAGTTCTTAGAAATTAAACATGTGGGTCTGCCTCACCTTGGTGTTCATCGAGAGTAGATTGCATAAAAGAAAGGAAATCAGCTTCAGATAGAGGTTCAAGTGATACCTCTCGCGATGTTGAGTACCTGAAAATAACTGTCATTGAAAAGTAAGAACTTTTGGGAGCTGGCAAACATTGATCATAATAGCAAAGGTCCCACATTAGGAATTGACCAGTAACCTCCTCAGTCAAATCAAGCCCTCAATAATTTAATCAAGAATTAAGATTTAAACAAGTAATGATTCTCAATTTTGCTTGGACAATTAAAAACTATACAAAATCCTAAATGACAGTACTAGCAAATCACTGCTGTTACCGTTTCAATTAAGATTATTTCTACCAGAATCCTCAATGAAAAAATAGAAATTGAAATTATTACTACCTCTGGGAATGAAGGCTTCTGCTCCATTCGAGCTTCTTGTCATTTCTCAAGCACTCATGACTCGAAGATAACCAACGCAGCCACAAATTATCAATGCCTCCCCTAGATGATTGGTAACTTCCATAACAAACTAACAAGAAATAAGAAAGCAAAAGAGCTAATTAAAAGAACAGAAATTAATTGAGTTCAATAGAAATGATGAGTAGGTAGGTTGTAGGAGTAAAATTTATACCAGAGTAAAACTTGGGAACGAGTCTTGGGATTTCCTTAAAGCTCCTAACTCTGACTGCCATCTTTATTACCATCCCAGAGAAATCTATCCACCTTTTACTATTTGCTTCGCTACCCTTTTCCTCTTTTTTGCTTTTCGTTCTTCTCCCTGAGATTACTCGGCGAGGAGAGGACGGCGGGAGAATGAATTTCCAAAGTCTCGAGTCTGCTGGACTACAACTGCTTCGAAATAGTTTCGACGAAAGCAGGTTTGGAATTTGGATCCAGGCTTAGCTGTTACTACTATTTTGTAGTACAGCTTTGCTTGGAGTACGAACGGGGAATCCCATATTGGGCTGACAAGAAAGCGCATCCACTGCCAGGCCCTAGAGATGCATGCTTAATGCTTACCCAACTTAGATTAACTGGGCACCGCATACTTGAAGCCTTCATTTTTTTCGAGCTTCTTGTTGGGCCTTTGTCCTTTTCTATTTTCTTAAAGTTTTGCTGAAAATAAGACAAAAGCATTAGATTGGGCTTTTCCTTTTTCCATTTTTTTTTCTGCCATGCCACACTTGCAACTCATGTGACTTTAACCTAATTCAATGCTTAAAGTTATACTTAATAGGCTCAGATTTTAATATGTTCAGATGCATTTAATGGTAAAAAATAAAACATCTGAATTAATTGAATTAATTAAATGACACTGAATTTTTTAAACAAAACTTGCCTTCAAAATAAGTGATAAACTATTCACTTATCATTTAATGTGATATGCATTTAAAGGTATCAGATTTAGTACTACTTAACAAAGTGTTAAGCTATTCACTTATCATTTAATATAATATACACTCAAATGTATCAGATGTAGTACTTAGTAGCTCAAATGTATCAAATTTTGTGCTTAATAATTCAATTTAGTAACTTAATGGATTCAAATTTTAGAGTTTAGTTTTCATACTTCAGTTCCATCTATCTATCGAACACACCATAAATCATACCGAATTTGGGACGCAACTATGAAAACGTATGCTTTGGAGGAGCCAATTTGTTACTAATCCTACTTTGCACTGTGTTGATTTGATTGTGACGAAGTAGTAATCCAACTAGTAGTATTCGTGAGCCATGGCAGCTTGAGTACCAAGACAGAGGCAGAGAGCAGATTTTTACTTTCGCAAAAGGGGAACGCTTTGCATTTTGGGCCTGCATGCTAAAGATGGCATTGTAGCTTCTTGACCATGCCTTGCGGTCTTGTATCCCTGCTACCATGACCCAAGGGACTGACTTTTTTTTGCCTTTTTTCTAATCAACTTTTTCAGTGATGGCGTGAAAGAAAAAAAAAAAAAAAAAAGCAAAAGCAAACCGCCTTGACATTCTTGATTGCAGTTCAGCTTTCCAGAAGAGGTCCGGCCAATTTCCTTGTATGAGGTAAGCAGAGTACCATTTCACCTTCGTGTATGTAATGTCAATTGCTTCTTCCGGTTGAGCTTGTCTCTTTGCCTTCCTAGAATGCTTTTTTCGTCAACCACAATTGTTTTGAAAATTTCTATCGTACAAAATTTACCAAAAATTGGGAGGAATTATGCCTATCTTACCACGAATTATGTCTCTTAGAGTAGAGAAAAATAGTTAATTTCTTAATTATATGACATAAGACTAATCCTAGACGTGATAAAATTTTGTATTAGGACTCATTTCCCATGTGCATATTATGTTAATAAATACAAGTTTATTGACGCCAGGACCTTGGAAACATCAACTATTGTATTGTAGTGTAACATCTCTTTAACTACTACAAAGTTGTAAGCAAACTTAACCATTTTAACTCCCATCAAATCTTTTTTTCTTTCTCTCTCTCTCTCTTTTTTTTTTGGTGGAACTAGTAATTAAGCGTATGTTTATGTTGATGATCGAATATGGGCTCTCGTAGTTACGAATACTTTTTGTTTATTTAGTCTTTAAAGAAGAGATCTATTATTCTCAACCAATTTATGACCCTCCTCTTTCTCTCGTAAACATTGTAATTAAGTTGGATATGATCAAAGCGTACCGAAGCGTCACTAGTAAATAATACAGGGCACTTATGTTGCCTGCACAAATGTACAATATATACTACTGCTACTAGTACAAACTGTTACCAGTAATCAGTAATGGGAGTACTTTCTTTGTCATCAGCTGGCATGCATTCATTCATAATCAAACAATAGCTAACCATAACATTAAAGTGGTTTTCTTTTTCCAATACAAATAGTTCCCCAACACAGCACCAAATCGTACAATTAACAAGAAGCATCCATCGTCAACAAGACCATATGTTTGTGTCAAAGGATGATGAGACATTGCACTAAACTTTTCTTCTCACATCCGTACGCCAAAACTTCTTTCTTTCTTTATTAGTTTTGCTGAATAGAACTGCCACTGGGCGCATATGATTGCTCAATTACAGGAAATGAGACTGTTATCATTATGAAATCATGGGCTCATCATGTCTGTTTGGTATCAGCTTTATTGGATTTTGTGTTTTGAGAAGACAAAAGTAAAAGTCCAAAGCTACTGAAATAATGTTGCAGGAAATAACAAAAGGTACTTCCACCACGGATCTGACACCACTGAACCAACCTTTGTTCAAGATCCCGTGTTCTTCTTCCCTTTACCCCTCCTCATGAAAAACGAAGGAAACCCTAATGGAACCATGAAACAGATTCAGAGATATTACAGGCATCACGGCTTCGTAATCAATTAACTTCGACCAGCTTGATCGGTTCAGAAAATAAAATAAATAAAATCTGGAGGAGTAGAAAACTTATGAACATGCAGTTCATCTTGTTATTTGTTATGTCCTGCTATCCATCCTTCAGACAGGTATCATAAAATGGAAAAAACTTATTGACGAAAAGACTGCACCAAGACAAAGGAGGGAGTGATAAAAGCTTGCTCGTTCGAGAAATTTGAAAGGAATAAATGCTTGAAGCAAAGTAGAAAGAAAGAAAGAAAATATACATAAATATTTCAACCAATCAACGAATTACACAAGCAAACTAAAGATGCTCTCTCTCTCTCTCTCTCTCTTCCTATGTCTCAAAACTATATGTAACACTAACAACAGCAATCTAGTACAATACCATAATAATTATCATGGATAGTTTATGATCTATATCCGAAATATGTAGATCCTTACATACAAGGATATATTATAAATAGGTTCTTTTGCTATACAATTCTACAAAAGAGGATATGATAGAGAATTAAGGGCAAAAAGTGATGCTAATAACAATGGCCAAGACAACAAAGCCAATTAACTTAATCCTCTCGCTGAGGACAACTAATATTTGGCGGCGACTGATACGAGGATTACCAGAGATGATAGCAACGACTCAAGCTAGCTAGCTAGCATCCTTCCCGGTTCGTGAGTAGACTTCAAATTGTGTAATTCAACGAGCTTACCTTTTCAATTTGATATGGGGTTTGGTCCGCTTGGAACTTCATGTTCACCAGCTTCAAACTCCCTAGAAGCAGAAGATGATGATGATGATGATGGCGTGTGCATAGTTTTGCTCCTTCTGGAGTGCAGTTTCATAGCAGATGATGGTGGTGATGGCGATGAGGCTGATGATGGTGAAGAATGAGGGACAAGAGTTTGAGTTGATTCCAGAGATGGACTAATGGAGGGATCAGAGGAGTGTACGAGAACGAGGAAGATGAAAATGAGGCCAAGAAAGAGAAGGAAAGGGTTTTGGGATTTTGAAGAGCTTTCGGAGATTTTCGATGAGGTTTTCAATGTTGCCATGCAATCAGGAATAAGAAGCCACCCCCCGACGGCCCACAAGAGATCAATATCCATGAACCACTTATACACCTCCCCAACTGCTAGCTAAGTAGCTAGAGATCCAGAGTCGCGGAGGGCAGAAGACAGAGAAGAAAGAGAAAGAGGGAGACAAAGAATAGAAGGAAAGGAAGAAAGATGGAAAGATGGGAGGAGAGAAGCTTCACCAAAAGTAAACATGGGAAAGAAGTTTTTGAAATTCGGTACACATTTGTTGGGGAGGAATTAAAGAACCACCTCAGCATCGACGTAATATTTATTTTGAGGTTCAAAATCCTCGACCGGTGCATAAGTTGACCAAAGTGCCCCTTCTTTTGTCTTTTATAGTATTATCTTTTTTCTTTTTTTTTTTGGAGAACAAAAAGGTTTAAGCACGAAGACTTGTTAACGTTGAGAGAATTACTGTAACTATTTCTAAGAATTATTTATAATTCAGCTCTTGAAGCACAAAGTCGTATAGAAAATAGTAGTATGGACAGGAATGTGCTTGCGTTTTTTAACTTGATCGATCATATAAAAATTTGGCGACTATGCTAGAAAGGAAAATTAGCGAGAAGGGATAAACATGTCACAGAACACGGATTCTTCCTACCATGTATGCTAGCTGTATAATTCATCAACGGGTCCTGGCGTGTCATTTCCAGATGTTGAGAGTCAAATATTCACAGCTGAGAGCAGATGCCAATTGTCCCTGATGCTTTTTACACCCGTAAAAATTCTAGAGGAGATGATTAAGGTATCTATCTAGCTGGAGAATTGATGCAATAAAGATTATTATGTTATGTCACGTAGAAGATGTATGGGAGGGGGGCATAACAGTCATGTTATTCAAGATCTTCAGTCACTCTTGAATTTGCTGTACTAGTGTTTACTGTGCTATTCTATGGGGCCATTTGTTCTTCGTTAATAAAGAATCTAGTTGCGAGGAAAAGAGCCGGGCACCAGAAAGAAAGAAAGAAAAAGGCAGGAGAAGGGAAGAAGATACACGTAGATTATGAATTATGATCATCACGGTGGCTTTTTCTTGCTTGGACGGTAGCCCAGAAGAAAGCTTGCTTTGACTTGCGAACATTAAGCTTTGAAATTGGTGGAGTTGTTCTTCGCTTGATGCTCTTCTTTATCGCTGATTTAATTTAATATTCCATCTTAAAGTGGCTGATCATATTATATCCTGTCGAATGAGTTCTTTATTCTCCATCATCTACGTGCATTGGAAATGTTTATTCCCCATATAATTTATAAAAGAGAACGCTTCACAAAAATGGCATATATGCGTGGGGTATTTGTCAGACGAGCTTTCAACTTACTTACCTTCATTATCTGATTGGCCGAACCAATTTGTATTAGTATATATCCTTTCCTTTGATTGCTTAGGTTCACGAGTAAAGGGTCATGTCCCATATTGGTCCAAGAGATGAAGAAAGAGCGGTTAATATGTAAGTAAGGGTTCAAGTCCCAATGGCTGAAGTCTTTGGGTCAGAGTTGGATTCCTGACTTACATATTGGATTCTTTTTTTTTGGTTGCCCGCCCAGTATCCGAAGCTTTGCCCCGACTAATCCGGACCCGACCTACGTCGCGCACCTGACTTACATATTGGGTTCTTTGGTGGACTCTTTCGAGATGTTTCCCCTGTCATAAAAGACTTGCAGTAAGAAACAGCTACCCCTCCAATTAAAGATCCTTTTCTTCATATATATATATATATATATATTCTAAAAACTGATGATGGTTAGTAAAATATTGATCAATCGTAAGAATTCATAGATTTCTTTAACATATGATGATTTGTGTGTCAGTATTAAAGTATGAGAATAAGAATCTCTTTGTGCTAAAAAAAAAGAGAGAGAGAGAGAGAGAGAGAAATAGAAGAGGATGAAGAATCCCTCTCTGTGTTTTTGCGTAACTATGTGGGCACGCACACTGCAGCTTCAGTAATAATTTCCTGGCTTCCAAAAGAAACTTGCCCATGTAAAATAGTACGTAGTTACACGCAAAGCAAGCTAATAAAAAAAAAATGCAGCTGCTTAATTTTCTCCATTTCTTTTCCTGTTACTATTGCAAGTTTTTTTTTATGAAAACATGCCAAAATGCGTTAACGTGAGAAGATGAGTATAAGAGCGCAGAATGGAAAACAGGTGTAAGCGATCCATCCATTTCTGGCGACGATATAATTTCAAAGAAAAATTGGACTGTCTTACTGGAAAGAGTTTCTCTAAAACAGATTTGATTTTGTTAAAGAAACATAAATTTGTACTAGTTACTTTCCAGCTTTATCCCCGGAGGCTAATTGACATTTGAAAACTAGAATATTACGAAAGGCAAATTTCAAAGCACGCTATGCTAGTTGGCCATCAAATCAACTAAGTATAATGTGAATGTTATACAAAAATGAAATGTTTGATATCTGACTTTGACATTTATCTTCATTTGAAGAAAACTTTAACTGTGGTTTTATCAACTTTACATAGGCCAATCGTGACATCAAAATAGTTGGAACATAAATTAAGCTAAATTATCGTTCGACATTGCACGTCGTGATTATACGCAGAAATCCCTGCCCGACAGAAAAGAAAAAGGATCAAGAAATTTATGTGAAGTATGTGAGATAAAAATGTGATTAAAAAATATATTGATAATTCAAGCAAATCAATTTGTGCAAAATAATTTACCATCCAGACCATTGGAACCTCCTTTATTGGGTCTAGGGTGGAGTCTGACGAGTTAGTATTTTACTCTATTTCAAGGTAAATTGATAATTTCACATTTTATCATAATATTTTTCAATTTAATTACATCATATTTACATTTTTTTATATTATTTTTCAATCCAAATACATCAAAGGACAAACGCGCAGGAAATGGCTCTTCATTCATCAATCATGCTTTTCAAGTCTTTTTCTTTTTTAAACAGTTTAGTGCTCGGGAATTTTTTTTCATTTTGTGCTTGTTATTGAATTCAGGATGCTTTTTGTCCTTTTCTATCCTCTCCATTGCATTGAAAGCATCATACTAATACTGGTGTGAAAATTAAGACGAAGCATGAAAAATCCCCATGTAGTTGTAGGGTCATATGATATCACAATTAATAATGTCGTAGGGAAAGATGAGAACGAGAGGGCTTTGTTGTCCTTGATTTTATTAGAGTGAGTGGCATCATCACATAATCATAAGTCAAATGGGGTTTAGTAATAACAATTCAGTAATTACAGTTAGTAACGAGGATGAGATTAGTTCCAATGCGCTGTTGAAAAATCGAACTCTCAATGCTATGTTAACAGTGCTAAGTTCCTCATATATGGTTTGCACACACAAATGAGTGAGCTTTTCTTCTACCACCCCCCCCCCCCCCACCACACCAACACAGACACGGGCACACACATTATATATATATATGTATATATATATAGACGCAGACCCTTTCCCCGGCCTGAAGTCATCACTTGCCTGCTCAGTGCCCATATATAGTTGAGAATTGAAACCAACCATCACGTTATGCATCCCATATTTCCGTGAAATTTGGCGTTAAAACTTTAAAAAGTCAATGGAGCGGACTATGACAAAGATTATTGAATGAATGAATGAGTTGATGATTGTTTGTGTTTTAGTGTTAACCACCAAAAAGAAATCTGGAATGATGATTTTCAACTTTTTGAAGACAAGGAGGCAGACAGCCTCTCTCTACGTCTTTGGCCTTACCTCACCTGTTATGAGCCACTAGTTGGCTAGCGGCAGCACCAAGTCCTGACTGTTTCGACCCAAAATGTCAACGAATTTAGATAAGCAAATCACCTCGATCGCTCTCACTGCCATTAGCCATTACGTACCATATATAGTCCATGTCCAGCCTCTGTGGACTATGGTTCACCTTTTATAGCTAATCTACCTCTAATTATGATGCTTAGGTACAAGCTTGACGAAGAAAATGATAGAAAGTGCTGCAGTTAAAACTTAAAAGAAGGATGGATGTATAGCCATCCCACTAAGAAAATCGATTTAAATATTGATGCATAAATTATGTTGCAGTAAATTTTTAGAATTAATCTTTTCTATACCATCAGTTTATGAGCGTTTAAACTGATATAATATGGTATGCATCTAAACCCTTTGATTTGATGTATACACATTCATAGATAGATAGTATATAAAGGATTTACCCAAAGTTTTATATATATATATATATATATATATATATGCAGCTGATCATGATTCAATGTGAAATTCCACTTTGAACTGTGTGTTTCACCAGCTCAATCAATTCATGCCTATAGAGGAATTCAATGGCAACGCAATTCGAGCAGCAGATTGCGAGTGGTTTAGCTTATAGAAGTAACAGCTTGAGCCAGACAGTACGTATATAATTAGTCAAACAAATGATGTCCCCTTTCACGTTGAACATATCAACCCAGGAAACCTCCCTTCATCGTCTTATCTTTAGAACCGATAAAAGAAGGCCTTGTTCCCCCCATTTACAGGCCACAAAAGAACCGCAGACAAAGCAGTTTTTGGAAAGAGTATTGCCATTACTTGTCCTCTTCATTCGTCATATTCTTGATTCCTCAATTCATTCCTACTTGATAAGAGCACTCATGACCGCACGTGTTCACAACTTCACATACCAAAAAAGTAAACAGGTTTTTTCCTGCAACTGATCAGCAGCAGCCAACCACTGATCATCAATTGATTGCTGATTAATGCACAGATTAATGAGTCCAATCCAGTTTTTACTGCTGCCTGCGTGAATTGCAAATATTTCAGACATTAGTAATTCTTCCACCCCTTCTTGTTTTTCTTCTTTTTCCACTCAACCCGCACCAGAGGTGGGGGCGCTTCCTTGAGATATCAAGCGCGAATAAAGTATTAATGACAACCTTAATTTAATATACAAAACAAGATGAAATTAAAAAAATGCGAAGACAGGCAACATCTTTGCTGACATAATTCAAGCCATGCACGTAATGGAGAGCAAGAAAGTCACACACACACACAGCTATATATGATCATATGATGATGTTCAATATTGGCGGTTTATGCACGCATGGGCTAGGGGATGAATATTGTTTCCATTTTCTGCAACAGCCCCGTCAGCTCAGTCCTGCCTGCAACTTTGCCCATTTCGTAATTCTTAATTATTGCTTTTATTTTTGTGGCTAATCCAATTTATATCCAACCTCCCACGCCCAGCCAGACCACGAAAGGAAAACCCTTCTTCTCATCTTCTCTTTCTTCACTTAATTTTCTGGCCTTCCAACTGTATCAGCGAGATGCCATATCGAGGTTGTACTACATCACCAGAATCAAATCAATATGGTCTCGTTCACTCACGCACGCTATGTATATTGTATTCTTTTATTTTCAAACCTAGCTGGCAATCAGGATTTTGGGAAATGGATAGGACCCACTAGTGGTATGGTCCACGGGTACGGACCCCATATTAGTCTCTTCATAAAATGATTGTACAATGATAGAGTGTAAAAGGATCTCTACTCATACTCGTCATTTATGTGGACTTAAGTAAACATTTTCATACCTCTCCACAAAAATTAGGAGATACATTTCGACCTGCTCTGTTATCAACTTCATCCTATACTAAGTTTGGGAGTTTAGGATAGAAAAGAGAAGAAGTGAAAACTTAAGTTACAAGAGAAGAGAAATGATTGTTATGTTGTTTGGGAGTTTTGAGAATTAGTGGAATGATTTTGAATATTAAAATCATTAAATATTTGTTCAAGGCATTTTTAAGGATAAAAGTGGTATTTTTAAAAAATTTTACAAGCTTCCTCCAACTTTCTCTCCAATTTGGGAGGAAAAATTTTGTCCACTATTCATCCTTCCATTTCCTTTCTTTTCTCTCTTACTTAAAACTCACAAACAAAGGAAAATCAGGCTTTCTCTTCTTTCCCTTTCTTTTCTGTTCGAATCCTCAACTCCCAAAGGCACCCTAAAAGATTTAACTAAACATGTAGTAGAATGTATGAAGATTTGGTCGAGAAGGCATTGCTATAGCGATCAAGGATAAGATCCAGAGTCATTGGTTCAATTTGATTCTTTCCCTGAGTATTAAAAAATAATTTGAGGGGGAAAAAAAACAGAAGATATGTAACCTTTCTTAGGAGACAATAATCCTTGTCATGTTTCTAAATTGGACAAGCAAGCACTAGGATGGGTTTTATAATTTAGATTTTCTGACGCAAATAGACCACCCAACTTAATATCTCCAACGCCCTTCCCCTTTCATAAGGGAAACCAGTAAACGAGGAGAAAGTTCAGGGTGGGAAACCACCATGCTTTACACAAAGTTTAGACACTCTCATTTGATTAGTGTATATTAAGAAGTTTCTTACAAAAAGAGACATTGGTGTAAAGATGGTAGGGCACAAGGATTATCTTCTCAAATGTCCTTTTACTTTTTTGATCTTTCGAAAAGTATTACACGGTTTTGTGCCCGTCATTTTCTGATCTTGTCTCTGTTACTTGCTTTCAAGATAATCAAGGAATAGATTAACCTTGAAAACACCCACCCATAACTTTGACATGCAAGAGATTAACAATTTCATGACCCTGAAAAGATTGAGAGACAGGACAGCCAATTAGTCAGATACACTGGACTTCTTTCGTCCGAAAGCCCGAGCATAACTATTGCTCACCTCATAATTAACCAAGGTATAAGTCCTACAATAACATGAAATTCGAGGTTTTACTCCCACTAAAAAGTCTAAAAAGTAGTACTTTGGAACCGCTGCATAAAATGGGAACAAGGCTAGTCAAGGGCATGGGTTTGCGTGGTCGTCCATTCACTGGGAGGCGGCCAAACATTTTACCATAACCAGTGGAAGAAAAGGGGTTTTAGCATACATAAATGAAAGTTTCAAAGAATAGCTCCATTATTGGTAACAATAGTCAGACGCACCATCTGAGCGAACATTATCAGTCCAACTTTTTAGGTTAGGTCGCTTTGACTTGCACGGGCGTATTAAGTAACGCCAGATTTTTCTTGTGTAGTCCAGGAAAAAAAACCCGTATTTTACTTTTTAACCCAAGCGTGCTTTTATGCACCAAACATCTTCAGCACTGCAATGATTCAGTCGAAGCCAGCCACTTAGAAAGCTTAGCAGCATCTGATCATGCATGTGTTTGGAGGAAGATAATAAACACAAATATAATCTTGATCAGCTTCTTCCACCCGTTTCTGCTCTATGCCAAAACCTGGAAGCCTAATTGTTCCTGTCTGGCTGTCAAATGGAAGGATATCAAATCCTAGCCAATTTCTAAAGCCCACCACCCATGAAAGTAAGAGACGCAAATTACCTATCCACGATTTTACTATAAGAAAACTTGATCGCAGATATGACAGTAGACAAACAATTCCAGTATTACGATGTGTTGTCTCTGAACTCAGGCTATTACAAGGGAAATATGTGCGGCGGATATGGGTTTCGAACAATATATATGGATCTCCAGAACAGGACTATAACATTTCAAGTATACTGGCCCTCAAACAAAGAATCTTCTAGCTGCTAGAAAAACAGGGGCATCTGTCTCAAATACAGCTGCAAAAAATGAAACCGACCCTTCACTATATAAAGTAAGCGCAATTATATCCAACTAGTGAACAATTGCCTGAAAAAACCCTCAAAACAAAAACAAAGTGCTCTCTTCCAGAAGGAACTTTGCCCCATATCAATGCCAAGAGGACACACATGATCGAGAAAAACTCAACAAGGGAAGCACTAGGCATGTCTCACTTCCATCGCAGAGACTGCCTTATTCCAGAGTAGATAAGCCCCAATGATCTCCCTATCAAACAGACCAGAAAGAAGGAGATTGCATCACTGACTTTACCAATAAGAGTTCTAATCAATGGTGTTGCAATGTCAGACAGTTCAAGAAATAGACTGAAGTAATACTGCCTGCAACAAAGAAGAAATTTGTTACCACTTAGTCAATGGAAGTCAAGGCTCAGACTCATGCAATTTACACCCACTGGCAACATAACCCAAGAGCAGTAAGAACGAGCACCAAAAACCTTATTCTTAATCTAAATGGTAGTTCAAACCGCGTCTTTAGATAAGTGACAGTGCTAATTCCAACAATAAGGACCCACTTGGTCATTCTTCAATACCATGTACCGAACAAACAAACACCAGATATTATTTCCCATGTAAAACAAATTCTACTTTCCTTTCCTAGCTAAAAGCACTTTGTTCATTCTCAAAGGCCCAACTTAAATGAAACCAAATAAAAAGGCAACCTCTGACAACTTTAACATTTCTATAGCTTCCAATACAATACATATTCCGACCATGAGTTCCCTATCTTCCTGCATATACCTCCTTGCATGTCCCATAATTGTAGAAACACAAAACCCTATAGCACAATAGTTAACACTAACTTCTCATTTGCTTTCAACATGTACAGAAAGTAAACATCATTCTTACCTGTGAGAATTTTAACTTCAGTTGTTATTGTAGTCAGAGAGGATACTGTACAAATAGTTTTTAACTGAAAGCACATCGCCATATAATAATGAAAAGACTTTCAAGTTGGCATCCAAGCGCCAAAGTTGTTCGAAAACGGTATTTTAACAGGAAATTTTTTCTGGATCAAAATCTTTTACATCCAGTCATGCAAAGCATGAGTGTTGATCACGCCCAACACAACCAAAACACCAATATTGAATGTCAAACACATGATTAGTCACATTCCTTCCCCAATTTAAGTTTCCATTTTTTATTCCCCTTATTAAATGCTGGGATGCAGGTCTCAAGTAAGATCCTCATTAGCCGGATAAGTGTGCATGAAAGAAGAGAAACATGCAAATTGGCCATACTTCAGTTGCATTTGCTTCAAATCTGAGACTTGATGCAACAGAAGTGCAAAATTTCAACCACCCACCCTTCATTTGTTTCACAAAAGTCCCAGCTTTAATAGCATATAAGGAGTTTCAATTCCCTCCATTTCCTTTTCCAATTAAAACACAAGTAAGGACAAGGGCCATATGGAATCATCACTTATCCATTAGTCCCATCTACAACAATCCCAGACTTCATAACTAAAACAGATCTAGTAGTACAAACTAAGTTGGAAGAGTCCAAGTCTTATTACCTTAACCATGTTGTATAGCTATACATCATAATACCAAAATTTACTATGTCCAGGTCTGTTTGACCATTACCAAAACCAAACTGCAGGAAAAGGGAGATTGCATGAGGCTGGAAGAAGGAAAGAAGAAGTAGGATGCTCAGTGAAACTTACCACCCAGTCAAAGCCCTTAGTTCCTTGGTCCGCTTAATAGATATGGAAGTGTGCATTATGATGAGAAAAGATAAAGAAGGTGATGTAGTTCTAGATCTCTGCAGGCTAAGTTTCTTCCACCAACCCAAGTTTTCAGCCTCCCTTTGGCTGCATTCCTCAACAAGTTGGGTTTCAAAAGTACGTAGTTCAAAGCGATCTTCGTACATAGAAACAACAGATTCCATGTTCTGATGCAACCACTGGTGCAATGCCACCTGTCAGCAAAATAGATTTTCCCCGGTGAACCTTTAGGTATTATTGTGAAAAGAAAAAAAGTGTAGCAGGCGACATACTCTATATTTCTAACTTGCAGTTGCGTATGCCCTGTCTCATTGCCAGCAGGCATTATATAACCATTCAAAACATCTCTGTAGGTAATAAGCATGCAGCCTTCCATACACATGAAGAGGCCATCTTACCCAGATACAAAACCACAAATCAGTCATCATTCTGCCATTTATTAGTCGCACACAGATTATCAAGAAATTTTCTCATTAATCATCTCCACTAAAAGCTTGATCTCCTAACCTGCCACATAATCAGGTATACTATGTTGTTCTCTGCACAAGCATTAAGTATTGACTTCTATCTTTAAATTCTCATTGATGTGATCAATGTTCAAACCCACAAAAAGCTTTAATTCACCAGATAATAAAAAATTACATTCATTCACATTTTTTAAATGAAAGAGATGAATTTCCAAGTATACCTGTTCTTAACCTAAAAGGAATAACAGCTGAATAGCAGTCATCAAAGTTTAAAACAACCTTGGGCCATCTAGCGTAAACAGCCCAACATTTTCATCAATGCAAAGAAGAAAGTTGTTAAAATCTACTTAAAGCTCCATTGACCCAAAATAGTCAAAGAAAAGATATTTCAACAGTGCTTAATAGCCATGTTGCCGGACAGTTGATCTGCTTGGAATGCAGGGAATTAAAAGAATCCAATTTCTCATCTTTTTCCCAAGCAAATTATCAGCAACAAGTATCTCCAGAAATGAATATGCATCAATGCCATAATGAAAATCATAAAAACAGATTCTCAAACTTAACACCCTTAAACATAGGAAAAGATAATATTATGTACTTCAGACAAGGACAACTGCAAAAGGAAACCTCAGTGCAAAGACTAAATGAAAATTAATATTTTACAAAGGAAATGCACACCTCATTGCGTAATCTCTGAAGTGCTCTGGTTGACAAAGTACACAAATTTAAACCGAGGCTGTTCATTTCAGTGGACATGCTACCATCTACAGATATAAGTTCCAAGTACATGCTTGCAATTCCCTCCGCTATGGTAATAACCAAATCTTCTAAAACAGAGACTCCATGCTGGGTAAAAAAGCCAGGTCCATAACAGCCACTCATCCTAGTAGACCACGTAATTAGGTGGAAAAAATTACATCCAGATTAGAAGAAAAGATGCTGTATTAGCAACATTACATTTTTTTTTTAAACCACTCTAGTTGAAATTAAATTATACATCCTAAGACTGATTTATCAAAAACAAGAATTTTGCCACAGCAAAATGTTACATAAAATGTTGCAATGCATTTGAAGCACAGGTTTTACTGCAGCGCAGGTAACACTAAATTTTGATGCAGTGAAAGCAGGAAAAGGAAAGCTAAATGATTGCTTAATTTCATACTCTTACACCATAAGCTACTCTATGATAAACTCATTCTCAACCTGCTTTCTTTCACTCCTGATCTCAAGCAATCAATCACAAACAAAGGTGTAGCATTAGAACTTCACTTTAGCTTCGCCTACAGACTGCCAACCTGTAAAGTAGCTCGGAAACTTCATGGAATACAGGATTCAGGAATACTGCTTTACCAAATGTTACTTTGCATGAATGAAGCAGGGATCAAATTGGCCATTTGATGGAAAAATCGTGGAGACAACAGAAAAAAAAAAGCCAACAGAAGCAAAAGTAGTATGTTACATACCCCTTGTAACCAAAACTAAGAGCACTTATCAGCTCTGCATATAAATCTTCCTTGCCTGACTTTCTAATGTACTTCAAAATGCTGCTATATCCTTTTAATCTTTCAATCATCGAAGAAAGAAGAGCCTGGTAAGATAGGAGTAAAACCAATCTCAGAAGCCAACATATTTCGCTTTCTTAAACAGAAGCCAAGCAAGATAAAAGAGACCTTGTTAGGACTGTTATTTTTAAGGCAAAGCTCTTCTTCAAGCCAAGTCAGGCACAATGGCTGAAAGGAGCTCTCAAAGATTCGTGTCATAACCATAGTCAAATCCACAGTAGAGCTTCCGGAGATATGATCCACCTGATACCAATTTTTATCAATGCCCTTACTACTGAGGAAACCAAAAAGGAGAATCGAAGCAAAAGAAAGGCGTTCAAGGCCAAAATTAATTACACATAGTTTGAGCTAACATAATTTTTTGACTTACACATCAAAAGTCAACATATAGAGATGCCAAATTAACTACAATCTCCATCATCTTGTTTCTTTTTTTTTTTTCTTTTTTTATGTCAAGCAATGAAAAGTCAAAACTCCAGTGTAAGCTGAGCGTTTTCAAAAAGAAGGATCAAGATTTGTTCAAAAACATAATACCGTAACCAAATAGCAATAAAGTCTATTGATAAAAAACCACTGCAAAGGAGAAGCAAATCTCCTTTGCCAAGGTTGCAAATGAGGTAGGAACAAATGATGGGAATGAAAATGAACTGCATTTCCATATTCCAAAAGTTGTTTCCACATTATCTACCTTTCACAAAATAATTGCAAAAGAAGTTCCTTTAAACTGAGTAATCTTTCCTCTATTCTGATTCCTGAAATTTACTTTCTTTTAATTCCTGGAAATTGCATAAGACTTTGAGATTAATTATGAAAGCATCTTGTCTTTTGACGAACAAGATACATTTAGACATCAAATAACGAAAAATATGACTGCAAGGCAGTGACAGTACAGACAGTGCCTGCCTCTTTCCTGAGCCAATTAAAACAAGTCCACAAGCAGCGAATCCTGGGAAGCTCTGCAAGAGCACGCAAACTTGACCTATGCAATGCAAGGTCTTCATTGATGCCAGAAAGTCTGTCGCTGACATTTACAGCCTGTTCCCTGGCATATAGGGAATCCAGTAATTTGGCTGCAACTAAGTCCCAGGCAAAATGAAGGTTATCTTGATTATCATTCCCCATGGAACTGCAATTAAAGGAAAACAGCAGGCATTGATTAAATTAAGGACTGCCTTCATATTTAACCAGCTTATAATTTGGCCAACCATGATGTATTTCAACCATGTACTCTCACAAACTTCCTTACCTACCCGACAGGGAAGAGTTTTTTGGGACTGTGAAATCATTCGAGGTGCTCCGACGAGCATCTGAAAGCGGCTTTCCACCAGGAATTACACCTGCACTGTAGGTCAGAAATATGCTGGCCATGAGAAGCACCTGATCAACATAGGGGACCCACTCAGGAGCAGACACAAAATCAGCATTTACAAGGGCACCCAGGCAAAAACACATGAAACTCTCCCGCACTGCGTGAATTTTTGGATTTGTAAAGTGACACGTTAGCTTTGAAGAATTCCATGACGAAAACTGAATACTCTTGCAGCTTCGAGAGTGATACTGCCTGAACAACAAATAAGGAAACGAGATTCATTAAAGGACCCCTGAGGTTTGAAAAGGACTGCAGTTAAGAAGTGCCACCGAGCCAAGGGCAAGGACCCCAAGATCATAATTCCAAACAAAATAATCAGAAGCCTCCCCAACAAGAAGCCTGGGACTTGTGCAACAGAGAACATAAAGCTCAATATATTTAAAATACTATTAAATCGCTGATTGATTCAGTGAGAGTGACACCTGCGTAATAGAGGCTGCGCATTTGCAAGCGTAAAGAATTGCTTATTTGTACCATTTCTGTACACAGGCAGATGCACGCCTAGTGGAACCACAACATATTCTGCCATTCACGATCCCACTACTGATCAAGACATTTTATTTCTTGTATACAAGCTGAAAGGCGTCCAAACAGTCTCAGCTTCTAGATCAACGAATACAAAATAATGAAAAGAAAATAAAGATATGGACAACCCCTCAGTATCCTTAAGTAACTTCAACAAAAGTTCCGAAACAACAATCGAAATGATAACTTGCCCAAAATAATAGTAGCAGCCAAAACAATGATTGAAGGAAGAATTTACATGACAATGCAACATAAGTCAATATACAGGACTAAAAATTCTTCGAATTTGTTCTGAGTTCGTGTATAGGTATCTACCGAACAGGGCTAGTGCACGTATTGCCCTTTTAGGCATTTATACAAACATTGTATGAGCATACCTCGCAATGCAGGTAGGCAATAGAGAAACCCAGGATAGAAATGAAGCAAATCCGAATATATTATCGTGCAGATCTTTAGCAATCAGGGCTTTTAATTGGAGAGAAAGAGTGAGGAGCAGTATTAGACTATGGCAGTACGCAAAGATTTGCGGATTGAATGTGTGCGAACCCTGTTTCTTATAGCCTCCTTTGGAAAAGTATGCATAAGAGAAAGCTTGACCGTTGAAATCCCTAATTAATTTTCTACATTTTCCTATTTCTTGACTTTGAAACTGAAAAGCCACGAAAATTTACTTGAATTTCTTTCCAGAAAAATTAAAATGCATTTTTCCGCCAGCCTTTTTATATCGTATGCTGAATATCATATTACAATAACGTGCTACAGTAGATTCAAATGGACACATATTACGTTTTTTCTTTTTTCTTTTTTTTTTTTACTGATTTTGACCGTCGAATTGAATTGTTAGGCTGCTTTCAGTGTTGAGGGATATGAATTCAGTGAATGATTTTCCTAAAAGAACCATTAAATTTTCTAAGTAAGTTTATACGGATTTTTCTAAGCCCTCCAACTTGAATAAGGTCTGTATGATTACTATGATCTATTGTAGGGTAAGGTTAATAATTGAGATTGCACCCATTTATATTTTGAATTATTCTCCGTAGATGTAATCAAGAGAGCATATGCTCCACGATTATTTAGTCTACAAATTTAAAATTCTTTCAATTGCCAAGTTGAGCACGATTAAGTCCAAGTGTGCGTAGAAAATTTTTTTTCGTTTAATAGCTTTGAACACTAAGGGCTTGTTTGGAAGTGAAGTTTTTGGCCAAATTTTTTAGCTACTAGTTTTTAAATAACTTTTGCTACAGGAACCCCAAAAAACTTATCAAAGTTTTTTACTTACACACTTCAAAATAATACACAAAAAACTTTCCCTTCAACTTTTCTTCTTTTTCCTCCCCCACCCAACCGGCCACCACTTCCATCACCGCTTCCGACACCGGTAACTATTCCGGCCAACTTTTGCCGGCCTTCCTCTTTTTTTTTTTTTTTCTCTCCCTCCCCTCTCCCCTCTTTCCCTCTACCTTTCCTTGCCACCTTCCCCCTCCAGCAGCTTGGGGAGAAAGAAAATTGCAAAAAAAAAAAAAAAATTCTGCCGGCAAGATAAGGAGAGGAGAGGGAGATGGAACATTGGAAAAAAAAAATCATTTCTGTGGCTGCAAAACTCATGTGCAAAACTCAGGTGGCGGCAGAGGGAAAGGGAGGGGTGGCGGGAGAGGGAGAGGGAGGGGGAGCTTTTTGCAGGGGTGGGGGAGGGGGTGGTAACGGGGCAGAGGAGGGTGGTAGGGATGGCGGGGCAGAGGGCGAAGGCGCAAAGGGGGGTGGCGGGCAGATGGGAGGAGAAGGGGAAAGGGAGGAGAGGGGTGGGGGAGGTGGCATTGGTGGAGTTGTTGCTGGGGGTGGCGGAGGTAACGGGGAAGGGGGAGAGGGAAGGGAAGGAAGAAGAAAGAAAAGGAAAGAAAATAAAAATGAAAGAAAGAAAAAGAAAGAGAAAGAAAAAAAAAAGGAAAAAAAAAATTTTCACCCTACAAAAATTTTCACCTTACAAAAACTTCTACAAAATTTTTTCAAAAACTTCTGCAATGCACTACAGTAAAGTTTTAGACAAACTCCCAAAAAACTCAGGTTCCAAACAGGTCCCAAGTCCTGTTTGATAAATCAATTCAGTACTTAAATTTAATAGATTCAGATTTTAATATATTTATGCCATTTGATAACAAAAAATTAAACATCTAAATTAATTTAGTGGCACTGGATTTTCTAGACAAAACTTAATCCAAAAATTAAGTGATAAACTATTCACTTATCACTGAATATGATATGTACTCAAATGTATTAGATTTAGGATGCATTTGATAAAACTAAAATCTGAAAAATGAAATCTAAAGTCTGAAATCAGAAGTTTAAATCCATTAAATTATTGAATTGTTAAATATTAAACATAATACATTTTAGTGCATATCATACGTAGTGACAAGTGAATAACTCATCACTTAGACTCTATTTGGCAAACGAGTTTTTTAGGTGTTTGTTTAAAACTTTACTGTAACTTATTGTAGAATTTGTAGAATTTTTTTTTGAGATGTATAATTTTTTGGATATTTTGAAATGTATAATTAAAAAACTTTGAAAATTTTTTTGAGGTTACTGTAGTTAAAGTTGTTTAAAAACATGTAGCAGCCAAAATTAGTCAAAAACTTGTTTGTCAAACAGACCCTCAATTTTGGGAACAAATTTTGTCTAAAAAATTCAGTGCCATTTAATATTCAGTGCCTACAATAGTAGTATGATATCAGAATTTAGAGGTTTAGATTCTAATCTCTATTCTCCTTTCCTTTTTTAAATCACACCCTTTCCTTGCTAAATAAATAAATAAATAAAATGGACTTTTTACATATAAATTTTAGATTATTTAATAAACAAAAAAAGATACAGTGGTTAGTTGTTTGGACCTTGTTGACATAATACTATATATTTATATTGAAAACTGCTGGCCGAAAAACAAATGGGGTGGTGGCGCAGTTGGCTAGCGCGTAGGTCTCATAGCTTCTGAGTAATCCTGAGGTCGAGAGTTCGAGCCTCTCTCACCCCAACAATTTTTGGATCCATTTTTGGCAATCGAAAAGTCTTAGCGCCTCTATAACTTCAGTGCAGATACAGCGAAAATCGTTGACTGTCGTCGTACTCTCTAATAGTCTAATTCTAATTTCCTGCAGCGGGCCGCTTCATATTTTCGGACTGTATACCTTTTCCTTCCTCCAGAAACCCTAGTCAGAAAAACCATCGCCACTTCCATATCGTAAAAAACTTCGGAAAAAAACTTCCATATCGTAAAACCCTTGCGGTATTTCCAATCATTTTAACAATCAATCATGGTGAAGAAGAGCAAGAGTATGATATCCAATTATAATCCCTCTTTCTTTTTGGAATGTCTTGTAATATGTAGTGTAATAGCTTGGTAGAATTCTGATTTTTGGTGGCGTCTGTTTATGATTTGCAGAGAGTAAGAGTAAGAGGGTTTCGTTGAAGAAGAAGTACAAGATCATAAGGAGGGTGAAGGAGCACCATAAGAAGAAGGCCAAAGAGGCTAAGAAGCTCGGACTCCATAAGAAATCCAAGAAGGAGAAGGATCCTGGTATCCCCAATGACTGGCCCTTCAAGGAACAAGAACTTAAGGCCCTCGAGGCCCGCCGCGCTCGTGCCCTTGAAGAAATCGAGCAGAAGAAAGCTGCTCGGAAAGAGAGGGTATTGAAAATATCATACTACTATTGTCTTTTTACCATCGTTTTTTTTGGGGGTGCTAATTTGGATCCAATTTAGAGAACTATGTGGGGGATGCGGAGGCTTATCATTCTTAAAAAAGAGGTCTTTTGCTAGGATATATAGTCCTTTTTTAATAGGTTTCTCTTGGGTTTCATAGGGGTAGCATTGAACTGAGGGACTTTCTAACATTTTTCACTTCGTGTGCTATGTTAGAGTTTGATTGATAATGTGGTGTCGCTTCTTTACATGAGATTGCCTTGAAAACTTCGAAGAAGTACCTAGTTTGAAATTGCAGTCTTAAGAGTAGAATGTGGGAATGACTTCATTTGAAGTGCAATAATTCCACTAAAACATTGCTTGATGTTGCTTGTTCAGGCACAGAAGAGAAAGTTGGGACTACTAGAGGATGACGAAGACAGTGTCGGAAGTAAAAGGCAGAATTTTGGTGAGGATTTCAATGATGTGTCAACTTCACTGGGTAAAAACCGGGGTAAGTTAGAAGCTTACCATGCTTATATTAGCGTGGGGGTGTAAGGTTTTGCTTTCCTTCTGCCTGATATATCTTAATTCGCCTTGTTTTGCTGCAGATAACTCAGATAGGGCTTTTTACAAGGAGTTGGTCAAAGTCATTGAAGCCTCTGATGTCATTTTAGAAGTGCTTGATGCTCGAGATCCCCTTGGTTCTCGTTGCGTGGATATGGAAAAGATGGTCATGAGATCTGGACCTGAGAAAAATCTTGTTTTGTTGCTAAATAAAATAGGTCTCCTTCTTTTGCCTGCTTTGAAATTACTATAATCAACAGTCGGAATGATTTCCTGGCAACATTTATGCATTCTGAGTAGCCAGTGATGTCTATGGAATTTTGTGGTCTTTTAATGGCATTGCAATGACCTTCAAATTTTAGCATCAACCTTACTTGAAAATGGCCATAATGGCTTGAATGATGTTACACCATTTTAATTGCAATCCCGCTGAAATACTTTCTCTGCTTAAACTTTCTTGTCAGATCTTGTCCCTCGGGAAGCTGTTGAAAAATGGCTCAAATATCTTAGGGAGGAGTTGCCCACAGTTGCTTTCAAGTGCAGTACCCAAGAACAGAAGGCAAATCTTGGGTGGAAATCTTCCTTAAAGGCGCGAAAGACGAGTAGTCCAATGCAGACTAGTGATTGTCTTGGAGCAGAAACTCTTATCAAACTGCTGAAAAACTACTCAAGAAGCCATGAGGTATTATTAGACTTCTGAACGAAATGCTATTAGAACTATTTGGATGTTCACTAAGTGAAATCGTTAAAGCTCTAAAACTTCCTTCATCCCTACTTTTCTTTGCATTAGCCGCTGTAGGATGTAAACTTAATTTTGCCACCCCTTCCCATGGGAGTTCTATTTGTTGTTTTCTGGATATCTGCTTCAACTGTCCTCTTAAAGCAAGTTTTGGCTGCAGATCAAAAAATCCATCACAGTTGGGGTTATTGGCCTACCTAATGTTGGTAAAAGCAGTTTGATTAACAGCTTGAAGAGGTCTCATGTTGTCAATGTTGGTGCTACTCCTGGATTAACACGATCTATGCAAGAGGTACAGTTGGACAAGAATGTGAAATTGTTGGATTGCCCTGGGGTTGTGATGCTTAAATCTGCTGGCAGTGATGATGCATCAATTGCTCTTCGAAATTGCAAGAGAATTGAGAAGTTGGACGACCCAGTTCTTCCTGGTAATTGAAATTTATTTTGTCTGAAGCAGTAAATTACATCTTTGCCATTGTGTAGTTAGTTAATGAATCTCTAATTAATTACCTATTTTTGGATAATGCAGTTAAAGAAATTCTCAGGCTGTGTCCTGCCAAAATGTTGGTAATGCTGTACAAGGTTCCTAGCTTTGATTCAGTTGATGACTTTCTCCAGAAGGTTGCTACCGTCAGGGGTAAGCTGAAAAAGGGCGGCATTGTGGATATTGATGCTGCTGCAAGAATTGTTCTTCATGACTGGAATGAGGGTATGTGTTATCAGCACTTATCTCCTCTCTTGCAGCATATTTAAATAATTGACTTTTACCATGCATCTTTTCTTGTCTTGAAATTAGTCAAATGCGCGTTTGGGTAGTATATTTTGGTATAATATTTGACATTTCACTATGTTTTCCCAGGTAAAATTCCCTATTACGCGATGCCTCCAACTAGAAATGATGGAGAGCCTTCAGAGGCAAAAATTGTATCAGAATTTGGAAAGGAATTCAATGTGGATGAAGTTTATGGCAATGAGTCCTCATTTATTGGTAGCCTAAAATCTGTCAGTGATTTTAACCCTGTTGAAGTTCCTTCAAACTCTCCTGTCAATTTTGATGAAAAGATGCTTGAGGTATGTCAGTCTGAACAATCATTTTCAACTCATGAGCATGCATTGTGACTTTTAAGTTGTCTCATTTCCTTGAAGTTCAAAGGCAATAGCTTTTTGTTATAGTTCAGAGGAGATTGATTATTTACGTGGAAGACTTTATGCATGTAAGCAAGTAACTTGAGATTTGAACCCTTCATCTCTTGGAGAAAGGCAATCTACCTTTTAATGTGATTGGGATGGAACTGATGGCCTTTTCCCCATTGGCACTTTGTCTCAGTCTTAGCAAAAGAGTTAAAAGTCTGCTGTTAGTTGCTTTTTTGGAGTAATGGTGCAGCTAATACGTAGAATTAGTCTGTCTGCAATGTCATAGCTTGGTTTTGCAAATTTAAACTACTGTAAATCAGATAACAGCTATTTGAATACAAAATTATCCACACGGTGGGTGGGAAGGGTGGGGGCATATGTTGGATACAAATTGCAATTCTACATTGCCTTGTAGTTCATTGTGATGCTTCTGAACATCGTGTTTATATGCATTTAGCCTTCATATGTGTTATATTTGACATTGCAGGATGATGGTTATCCAGCATCATTGCCCCAAAGTGAAAATCTGGAAGACAATGTAGGGGATGATGGAGATGAGTCCATGAGATCAGAAGATGAAGCAGGGTCTGTGACGGCTAAAACTGCCAGCAGCAGGCAAAATGAGAGGCTATATGCCGAGGAAGGTATTCTTAACACTAAGTTGAAAAAGGCAGAGAAGAAGAGGAGGAAAAAGGACAATAAATCAACTGCTATGGAAGATGATTATGACTTCAAGGTAGATTATGTCAGCAAGGGATCTGCCATGGAAATTGCCGAGGGAGTTGGACTGGAGGATGATAGCTCAAAAAATAGATTTGAGCTGCCATCTGGAGTTGATTTAGAAAATGAATGAGGAATTTTGTTTTATAATTTGAGCCGTTTTCTCCCTTTTATAAGCAAGCTTCTCCAGACGAGTTGAGCAATGATTTTGATGTTTTATGAGAAAGCAGGAGATAGAAAATATTTTGTCTCGGTAAAGCTAATTATTGTCCTCGAGGAAAAGAAACTTTGGTGAGCCAAGACGTTTTTTCTGTTGCACATTTTTTGTGGGGCAAAACTAATGTTGTTGTTACTGCAGAATTTTTTTTTTTTTTTTTTAAAAAAAAACAGAGAAAACCCCAGAAGTTAAATCAAGAAAAGAGGAAAATAACGGTTAATGGCGGCATAGCATTATCCTACCTTTGCGGTTAACCGATCACCGATTGACCGACGATGTTACAGACTGCTGGTCAGGATCAGGAAAAGTATACAGCACATGCTGTTTCTTCTTCTCGGTGCTGCGATTTGGACTGCCAGATGAAAATATCACCTGATCATCTCTAGGTACCCACCAAAATCAGATTAGAAGTAGTTATCGATCATAATTTAGTAGCAGAATTCGCGCCTTTGAGATGTGACAACTGACAAGTTCTTCGAATGTACGACAACTGCATAACGTTTGAGCCAGCAGAAGCGAATCATGCGTGTAATTCAGTCGTTTCTTTATGTTATTTGAACCTTGGAAAGTACGGATCGAGGGATTCAGTAGCCAACTGCATAACCTTAGAAAGTACTGATTGAGATTGAGGGAATTATGTATCTGTTTAAAGTATTCCATACTAATAACTAACAAGTGAAGTCGAATTATTTGGGTACAAAAGATAAACCAGATGCTAAGAGTAGAACATCATCACATCATTCATGACAGAGAAGAACTAGTTCTTTGATCATCATCGTATCATGATGAGTGGTTTAACAAATGGTAGAGCGAGGATTTTTGTGCAAAGGTCAACAATATCAGCAATTATTTGAGATAATTTTGTGAAAAATACTACTATAGCATTTCTTTGATGTGATGTATGTGAAATAAAAAGGTGATTGAAAAATGTGTTGATGATGCAAGCAAATCAATGTGTGTAAATAATGTGCATTCCAAACACACTTGTCTTCTAAATTTTAGGCATGATTAAATGTCTATTATATGTACACCGATTTATTCAATATTTAAAAAGAAATTCAAAAAGTTATCTACAACTCGTGTTTATATGTAATAATTATCAGGTAATCTAATGGTGTAAAATTACATAAATGCTTAAAGTTATGCATAAAAGTGCATAGCTATTAAACTTATACACAAGAGTACTGGGGGGATATATTCTAGTATATCTAATAGGTGGATGATAATAATGTGCAAATTTCAAACTATCAAATGAATGTTTGATTTTTCTTGTAATTCATATGGTTTAACATCTAAGGAAGGTTTAGTGTTTAGCAAATTAAAATTGTTAGAAAGATAATGAAAAGAGCATTAACTAGTTACTTTATTTTAATGTTTCATTGTAAACATGGTGGGGACAAATTAAAAAATTTAGCACACTTGTGGGGTTAGAGAATACTATCAAAATTTAAGAAGGGCAAAAGTGGGGCAATAATAAAAATTTAAATTTTTATAGGGTATTAGTATGTAGTTTCAAAAAGAGTGGCTCCGCCCACGACAAATATACATAATTGTGGGTCGATACGCGATTAGGTTAAGACGTTGAACTAGAGGACCACGCGTCCAAGAAACGGATTATCGTCAAATCTCCGTTAGCATTGGCCGTTGCCAAATGACGCGGTTTGAAGCAAAAATGGCTCTTTCCATTTCGAGCCACGGGATATAAAAGAGAGACTATCCTCTGCAAGCTACTTCAAATTCTTCGCTGGCTACAAGCAGTTTGATCTTTCTTGACTTTTAATTTTATTTTGAGCTTGGCGTTGGCATCTCGGGTGATTAATGCCATTACCAGCCAGCTTAGTTGAGTTAATGCCTTTTTTTTTTTTTTTTTGATAACGAAATTAATGCCAAAATTTTAAAACCTTAAAACATACACCTTGTGGGCCAGTGACAGTGGCATTTGCGTTATTCCCGATGATGTACGAGGGTTTGTTAAACAACCTACCACCCCACGGCAACCACCGAATGGGTCTCTCGACTATATTTCTATAAAATCTTTAAAGAAGAAATTAAAAGAAAAAAATATATATATAAAACCAAGAAAGACGAAATTTTCTCTTTATGGTCGAACGGTACAAAAATCAAACTCGATCCAATCCTCTCCCCGCATCGTCACGCTTCCTCTATTTCTTTTTCTCTCGCGATTTATCCTCTTTTCATTTGTTTGCCCCTCTTTCTTTCTTCACTCACTTTCTCTCTCTAGATTCCGAAGAGGCCTGCTAGGGTTTTTGTGAGGGAGTTACCAGAGAGAGAGAAGAGTGAAAATGGGGCAGCAGTCGTTGATCTACAGCTTCGTCGCCCGAGGAACGGTGATCTTAGCCGAGTACACTGAGTTCACTGGAAATTTCACCAGCATAGCATCGCAGTGCCTTCAGAAACTTCCGGCGACGAACAACAAGTTCACCTATAACTGCGATGGTCACACTTTTAACTACCTCGTCGAAGACGGCTTCAGTAAGTTTTCATCCTTCTTCGTCCTTTCCCGATCTATTTGCCGCTTCGATTTGTTACGATGTTATTTGCTTGATCCGCTAGTTAATCGGTGCTTTGTCGTTCTTACTACTACTACAGAGTCAAAGGCTCGTGGTTTTGCTCTTCTTTTCTTTTCATTTCTCTCTCTCTCTCTCTCTCTCTCTCTCTCTCTCTCTCTCTCTTTTAATTTTGGTGAATCAGCTACTTTACTATTTTTATTCGTTTTATTTATGTGATGATTTGGCTCTTTTGATTCAGATCTTAGTTGATAACAATTGGAGTTTTTATTTTTACTGAGCGTCTTCTGCGACTTTTCAGACTCTTGTTTTTGCAGTTCTGAAATAATTATTGACATTGAAATGAATGTTATGAGATTGAGTTCTAAAATTCTTACATTTCAGACTGTTCAAACTGGTGATTTTACTCTTTGCGGGCTGTCACTCCGTTAGATTTTCTCCTCTTTTTTTTTGGTTAGACGTATATTCAGTTGCAGATTAGAAGATGACTTCTTATTGGTGTTCGCATGGATCCTACGATAAGGATTTGGATCTTCTCTTATTATGTTGCGTTCAGATCTTTTTTGCTTCCTATTAGTACCTTCTTATTCTCTGATTGAAGTTTGATCGCTATTTGTTAATGAAATTTTATTATATGATATCACAGTAATTAATAAGTTGGTAATTTTTTAGCTGTGTGACATTCTGTGGCTTAAGGTGTTGAGAATTATGGGGCCTAGGATCAAATGGGAATTTTGTTGGCGTGCATTGGTTCTATTATATTTTCAAGGCAGCATGACTTTGTATACAAGTTTAAGTTTCACCTGTACAGATTTATTGCTATTAAAGGAGTTTGTGTTTTTCCATACCACATACTTTTTTTAGTTACTTCTTTTTCGCAATTATGAATGCTTAATTTTGAAACTTCTATAGTCTATGAGTTTAATGATGAAAAATCCTTTCTAGAATAATGTACTTTTGATTTTAAGCAACCTATATATATTTTTTTATAGTAAACATGAATTAGTCTAACGTCTTGAACTTTGATTTGTTTGACTTGACTTGTCATGAGCTTTGATTTCTTTGAATTGACTCTGTACTTGGACATTATCCTTATCCATTGCTTACACCCTCCTCCTTCCCTGCTGCCCCTACTATTAAAATTAAGTGCAACTATTTTTCTTTTCATGCTGCCTGTCTGCTCTAGATTGAACCTATCTTGATGAAAGCATATTTGCCTTTTTTGTTTGATAATCGAGACTGTCAGTGAAGGTTACTTACTGCTTGTAAAGCAAATGGGAATTACTTTGATGTTCTGTATCTTAGAAATGGTAAAACGTGTATGGAAATCAAGTTGTATGCCTTTCTTGATTTTGATTTAACACATAACAATGACTTTTCTTTAGTTGCCTGTGTTCTCCTATTTAATTCTTAGGTTTTTAGGGTAGTTTTCCTGCTTTTGTGATGCTTGGTTGTACAATTGGCTTATATAACAATGTGGTTCTAGACATAGTTCAAGCTTGTTGTTTGAGAATCTGTTGGGTCAATAGAAGTATGATTTGATAAAAATTAGAGTATTCTCACTCTTCCTATAATTTCTTATCCTTATATGACTGTTGCTGAAATGAGTTTTTTGAGAATATTCTCTACTCACGTATGGAGCCGCCTTAGTGTTTTCAGGGAAAGAAGGGAATTGAATGTTTTCTGTTATATACGAGCATTTCCAGACTTCTCTAGTCCATTTCTATGTGCTTGTGGATATGTATTATTGTTGGTTTGAGTGTTGTTTAGCTAACAAACCAAATACTTCTGTTTGGCAGCATATTGTGTTGTTGCTGTGGAATCTGTTGGGAGACAGCTTCCAATAGCTTTTCTGGAGCGGATAAAGGAGGATTTTACCAAGAAATATGGCGGTGGGAAAGCTGCTACTGCTGTTGCTAATAGTCTTAACAGAGAATTTGGGTACTTCATTCTACTCTTCTTCATGAGCTCTTCTTTTTCCAATTTTTTTTTGGATAATATTTTTGCATATGATAATACTACTTTGTTGAAATGATGCATGATGTATCTATAGGCCCAAACTGAAGGAACAGATGCAATACTGTGTGGATCATCCAGAGGAGATCAGCAAGCTTTCAAAAGTAAAGGCTCAGGTTTCAGAAGTCAAAGGGGTGATGATGGAAAACATTGAGAAGGTTAGTGTAGTTGGCACCTTAATTTCTTGTGCACTGCCTGTGAATTGAGAGATTCTGAAGATTGGAAAAGGGGTCTATGGATTGGATATGATGAATCTGGTCTTGCAGGTTCTTGATCGTGGAGAGAAGATTGAGCTTCTGGTTGATAAAACTGAGAATCTTCGATCTCAGGTTTGTGACTGTAATAGCGTGCTATTTCTGGTTTTACACTGGATCACGTTTTTTCATGAAGTTTCCCTCTTAAACATCATCTCCTGACAGTTCTTTATTTTTGACTTTATCTCTGGCTCCCTTTGGCACTTATTTTCAGTTTGAGACTGTTTGGTACGTAAGGGTAATGAGTTTTGCCTTGGTCCAATGTGCAGGCACAAGATTTCAGGACACAGGGAACCAAGATGAGGAGGAAAATGTGGTTACAGAATATGAAGATAAAGCTTATTGTTCTGGGCATTATCATTGCTTTGATTCTTATTATTGTGTTGTCCGTGTGTGGTGGCGTCAAATGTCATTGATTTGGTTGTGCTATCGTTTTTGTTAGGCGGGTGATTGACGGAGAACTTGTGCTGCTTTCTTGATATCATAACATAGCGTTATGTTTACGTATAAATTTTTGGTGGCCCTTGCCTACCCATTTGATAGAGATGGTACTTTGAGACAATGCTTGTATAGTCTGTATTTCTGAATTCGTTGAATATAGTAGAAGAGTCCGGAATGTTTTCAGGAAAAATATGATGATGGTTCATGCTCCTGTATTTTTGAATTTATTGCGTGCTCATGGTATCAACTAAATAATTACAATGCATGCGTTAAATTATGATACACTATCAACTTTGCTTTTTTAAATGGATGCAGTTGATAGAATGGTTCCATTGATAATTCCGCTGGCCTAGTTGACTGTTTATTTTTATCTGACACGATTGTATGTGTCAAGGGGAGCAGTTGTACCCGGGATTGCATAACTGATGCTCTTAAATTAGGTTGCATGCTCAATTTATTTAGATTTAAGAAGATGATTTTTAACGCGAAAACAGAAAAATACCCTCTCTGAAACTCTGGGCACGCTTAGAACCCAAAATGTCCATAACCTGGCCCCCTATCCTCGAAGTTAGAGTGATGCTTGCTGTTCCATTCTTTCACTCTCGTTAGATTTTTTTGGGGGTATTTCATCCTCCTAGTTGTTGCAACAACAGCAGAGTCCCATCCCATTGTTTACCAATGCTCTTTTTTTTCCATTTAAAATACAGGATTCCGTAAATATGAGCTTTTCCCAGCTATGTAGATGGTGCACATGAAACTTCCGCTAGTATACTGATGCATGGTCGATGGACCTTTTTTTAGCTTTTCTGGACTACGTTGATGGTTCGACCCATCGCTGCTACGGTTAATGTAAGTAAACTATGATATTCTCAATACGAGGCCCAAGATGGCACTGAAGGTGTATTTGTTATACGAGTTCGCACACCACTTCAGAATAGAATTCATTCTCATTCTTTTTGAAGTAATTATCGACAAAAAGTTCAGAAACAGATATGTCCCTCTCTCTTTCTGGTTGGCAGTCAATACAGCCAAAATTCTGATAAGTAGAAATACACATTGCATAAATTTCTGGTGATTTTTCTCTCTGCTTAAATAACGGCACCATGGAGTCAATATATTCTAAACTTGGCATCCTATTGCACAAGCAGGCTTCTGGGTACATCTCTGTGAAGTGAACAGTTCTTATGGACTGATTTCCATGTTGTCGATCAGCCTGACCTTTCCAAACCATGCTGCAACGCAAAAGACAGCTGGTCCCTTAATCTCTTCCACTGCTTCCAGACTTTCTTGGTCTACAACCTGTTTCCAAAATGGAGGAGGAACATGTCAACCGTTCTAAATTGAGGTACGGAATATGAACTTTTGATATTTTCAACTGGCAGAAACCTCGGATCTTTTTACTGAATAAGAGTTAATAAAACAAAAACACGAGAAGCACCTTTACGGAAGGATTTAAAGAATGCAGACATCAAGTGATTATCACAATCAGAGGTTGGGTTGTCTATCTTGAAATACGGGGGAAACATTGGAGTTATTGATATAATAAGCATTTTTATACTGCTCAGTAGTACTACAACCGACAAAAACTCGATTGAGCACTCAAAGGTTTCAGGTGTTCTTGTCTTGGTTACCCGCTAACATCGACATTTTCAGTTTATAATAAGCATTTTTATATGGCTCAGCAGTGCTGCAACCGAAAAAACTCGATTGAGCACTAAGGGGCAACTCTGAAAAATTGACAGCTAACACCTGAGTAAAGTAATGCATGCTAAATGGCAACTGCAACGTCTATCTAATTATTTAATGTAGATACAGCTATTGAACAGCATTTTTCCTAGAAAAGCCACATTCTAGCATGACTTTCATACCATAATTATGCTTAAACTACACTCATCTGTTGCCTGTGTATCAAGCTTCAAAAATCGCAACGATTTATATTTTATGGTGATGTACGATTAATTACTTCAACATGAAAGGTTGACCACAACAAGCACAAATGGCACATAAAGAACGGCCACCGAGCTCGAAAGGCCAATGCTTTGTTTCAGCTTTACCAGAAAACCAGATATTAAGAGTACTATCAGTTGAATATGCAAATATGAGAATAATTACGTATGATGCCTGACCTCTGCATAATCAATTAATCCACCGGCTTCTTGTACAGACTGGATCACTGAATTTATTAATTCTCTGCAATTAACTTGTCCATTTTCTGCTGCAACTTTAGCTTCAGTCAGCGAGCGACTTATGGACAGCGCCTGCAAAATACCATGAAGAGAAAAGAGCATTGGCACCGGGGCGTGCCATGATTTTGACAGATTAAGCTAAGCACAAATAAGAAGTGCAAGACATAAGCTACTTCAGGAAACATTCCTAGTAAAAAGCTGGTTCAAGAACACAGGCAACTGAACTAGAAACAACCATAACCACAGAGATATGGTAATATAATTCAACGCTATCTGCTTTAGAACGCATCGAGTTATTAACAAAACCACATCACTATAAGCTCTAGAGGCAAATGTATGCACTTGACAAGTACCTTGTCCCTCTCAGCAGGTGAAAGGCGCACATTACGGGAGCTCATTGCAAGGCCATCAGGTTCTCGCACTAAGTCAGAGCCAATCACTTTTATCCCAAAATCGAGATCTCGAACCTGATGAAGGTCCCCCCAAAAAAAAAAAAATTAAAGTAAAATGTTTTTTTTTCCAATTCTCTGGTAAAGCTTTCATTTTTAATGTCAGGCAAAAGTTGGTGTAGAAAAAGTAGACATAAATTACAGATCCTGCTATACTATCTCCGTACAAGTATCAGAATGAAGAAAAGGAAATTTGCAATACTCCAGAAAGGCTAACCATTCTTTGTATAATCCGCCACTGCTGATAATCTTTCTTCCCAAAAAAAGCAACATCAGGCTCAACAATATTAAACAACTTGGAAACAATTGTAGCTACCCCTCTAAAGCAAACAGGCCTGCTCTTCCCACACAATGGCTTTTCCAATTTTTCGACTCTAACCCAGGTTTCATGCCCCATTCCCCCATCCTCCACGCAAGATACAACCTCTCTCCCTTCCCTTTCTCCCCCGTGTTGATCTCCGCTATCATTCCAACAATTCCTATCATTACTATTATCCCCATAATCATATAAATTGTGCGGGTGGAAAACAACATCGACCCCACCAGGAATGGACTTGAGCTTGTCAATATCACCAAGAAAATCAGAAGGGTATGTTGAAAGGTCTTCAGTTGGGGAGAATTGACCTGGGTTCACATATATTGAAACGACAACTGACTGGGAGTGCTTGTGAGCATCTCTAATGAGGGATAAATGACCTTCATGAAGGTAACCCATGGTGGGGACTAATCCAATTGTCTTGCCTTGGGCTCTCATGCTTCTTGACCACTGTCTCATCTTATCCTTGTCCGAGATGATTAAGGGATTTTCAGTGGCCATTTGCATGGAAATCTGAACTTAAAAAGGAATCCTTGTACTTTTTGCTCTGTCAAGATCAAATTTTTCTGTAGTTTTTCGAACTTGTGTGTGAAATTTGTAACAGATGATAAAGGCAGGAGGAAATATGACTACTACTACTACTGCAGAGGAAGGAAAATGGATGAGCTTGTGGTGTGGAATCTGGATGCAGGCCCGTCAAGGGTAACTGCAGCGAGAGAAATGGCAAAATATGAAGGAGGCGGCGGCGGCGGCGTTCCTTTCTGTTACTATACTAGTTTATATAGATAGATATATTGGTTCTCTCGTCTGGCGATATGTTTTGTGGAAACCGGTATCTAATTAGTAATGCAAAAGTACCAACTAAATTGGTTCGCAGACCACAGATTCGCCGCCATGGATCTTGGCTGAAAAGAAAATTGTTAATAATAATCCGAATCTTGAACTCGTTGCTAAGTACGTTACCTGATAGTTTAAATATGTCCAACAAGGCCCAAATCCACGTGAAAGCTAAACTAGATTATGTGATACTGTAAAGGGAAATTTGCCAAATTGATCCCTAACATTTACCTAAAACACTTTTTTAGTCCTTAACATATAAAATCAGCCAAAATGATCCTTCATATTTAAATTATGAGCCAATTTGGTCCTATTGCTCGTTTTTGCTCATTTCTCCGGCTAAAAATAGCACGCCCCCCTCACGTGGTCATATTTTTAGGGGCAAAACCGGAAAACACATTTCATTACCGGTTGAAGGTAAAAGGATAGGGGACCACCACCAAAATACACATTTCACCTTTGGCCCTCAAATTACAGTTTGAAGAAACCCTAATTGCATCCCCAAATTAACAAGCATAACTTGGAAATGTATTGCCGATGATGACGACGACAAACCTGTAGGGTGTGATTGAGAAAAGATTGAAGGTTTGGCCAGAAAATTGTGAAGAAAATTAAGAGGGCATGTACACACACACACACAGACACAAACAATATGCAATGACGATTCAGACCTTTCACAAAAAGCGGTAGTTGGAATCCATCGCCGTTCGGAAAGCATCCCTGTGGAAGTAGAAAACCAGCTCCAGTCGCCAGCCCAGCAGAAGGGGGGTTGCAGAATCTGGAACAGGATTGGACATAAATCGTGACGGTGCTTGTTTTGTGAAGTAGGGGGCATGGAGTGGGAGGCAGACCAGAAAGAATTGAAAGAAACCGGAGCGGAGTTGCTGCCGAACGAGCGGGTTGGATTTCGGATACATGGATGGGAGATCGAGTCTTCCAAAGCTTCCATCCTCAAATCCCTCCAGCGCCAAAAGTAACTACCTCTCTCTATCTCTTCTTCCCCTTCCTCCAACCAACAAAAAATCAGATGCCTCACCCTCTCCCCCCTCCCCAAGTATTACAACTATTTTGTAAGTATCTGATTGCAGGTTTCCAAGAAGTCACAATGATGGGTTCCTTTCCACAAAGACATCGCTCGTTTGGATCCATTTTACTCTTCAAACGTCAGCTTCTTCTTCCCAATTTCTTGCTACTGTATTTTCCCTCTTCAATTTCATGGGTTAGTGAGGTGATTAGATGAAGAAAAGATGGCTTCTTTCGACCGGTAATGAAATGTGTTTTCCGGTTTTGCCCCTAAATATATAACCACATGAGGGGGACGTGCTATTTTTAGCCGGAGAAATAGCAAAAATGAGCAATAGGACCAAATTGGCTCATAATTTAAATGTGAAGGATCATTTTGGTTGATTTTATATGTTAAGGACTAAAAAAGTGTTTTTGGTAAATGTTAGGGACCAATTTGACAAATTTCCCTACTGTAAATATGTCCAACAAGAGCAAAATCTACATGCAAAAAAAAATAAAAAATACAACACCGATCCATTGAGAGCAAAAGGTCAAATAACTTGTTCCTCTCTAATGAATTTTTTTTTATTTTCTACCGTGCACATTTAAATAAATATTCTTTTATCTTTCTAATAAATAAAGAGACATATTATGCATCTAGATGTGAATTATGAAAAATAGAGAAAGATTTTGTCGAACAAGATTATTATTTTTTTTTTTGGAAGAATGAAGAAGATTCAGATCCAGCCAAATCCAAAGTCAATAGGTGCAAGTTCGTTTTTAAAGAGAGCGCATGTGTGACGCACAAACTAGATAATGTTATGTAAGTAAATAAAATATTACAATTAGTCACATTAGAACATTCCTACATTGACCTCCTGGTGGCTTTTATCGTTGTTCATGCAATTTCCTAATGAGAGATTTTTCTCTGTCATGATTTTCTAAGGAGGTTTTTTGAGGTTCTTTTTTCCCCCTAACTCTTCTTGTCCAATCTGTAGTAATTTTAGCATTAATTAGGTTTTTTCCCCCAAACCGATTTGAAATAATTTTAGCAGTAGGTCTTACTGTTAAAAGCATGCCTCGCTGGTTACTTGAGGTTGAAAATGGAAATTCGGAGATTAAAGGGTTTCACCATTTGCTGTATATTTGCTGCCATTTGAAATAATTACAGTTATTTATCAAATAAAAAAAATTTCCACAGTAAATTTCTATTAGAGTTTTATAAACTTGGAATCTCTCTCTTTTATAGAAACATTATTACAATGTGAACCTCCAAACTAAAATTTTTATTTTTAAGATTGTGGGGAAACTAGTAGTAAATCTTTTCTTGTGACTAGAGATAACAAATTCTGCAAAGTATCAATGATGTTGAGATACCTTGTTATTGGACTGGTATAAAACTATTAAATCATGTAGCGATTCCCGGACCCGAGTGGGATTAGTCGGGCCCTGTAAGGATTGATCCGAATATCCACTCCGTCAGTAAAAAAAAAAAAAAATGTAGCGATTCCCCGAGAGGATATAATATTATTCTAATAAGTGTAATGAAGGAGCCATTCGCCAACTTATCTCGTATGATTTTCCTAAAAATAAAAGGATTCATACAATGATACAAATATAATAGCACGTGATGTAAATTTTTTTGAGGAAAATGGTTCATTCTCCAAATTCACTCAAGTAAATCCACATACATATATACTTCTTCACAAATGAGGGCTCGGAGTGGGATCATGGGAGACCCATTATTTAGCATCTTTCTTCTCTTCTAAACCATGATTTCTTCTCATCCCATCTGCTATACATCCACACACCCTAACAAGTACTAACAAATTCATTATCTCTAATAAGAGAAACTAAAAACTGAAAAGAAAAAACTACTGAAGCAAACCACAGGAAAACATATCCAGAACAAAAAGCTGGTTTTCAATCAGCAAGCCATTTGATCTCTAAAAGGTGTAATCTCTTCAAAGATTGGAAGCCTCCTGGATCTAGGAGGAGCCCACACATCCAGCAGCCGCTCGAGCTCATCAACAAAGTCACGATCATCTTCTGAATCCAGGCCTGGAAATTGTGGTGGAGGCTGCCTTGTTTGGAGCTCCAAAAACAATTCCTGAGCACGAGCTCCGGTCCTGGGGTCATAGGAACCCGCGAGTTTTCCTTGCAAAACATCATCAAGAATCAAACGTGCCTCGTCGTATCGTGCCTGTTGAATTAGGCAGTGACACAAGTTGCAAGCCTTGTTGGCATCAGGCTCGATCATTTGTGCTTTCCGGTAAACTACCTCTGCAGATATATAATTCGATTTCTGCATGTACGCCCAAGCTAAATTTCCCTGTCGTCGTCACCATTACCACAGATATTAGAACTAGCAGTCCTATATAATTAAGGGCTCAATGACTTGGACGTGGTGAGACATTTTATTTTTGGATCTATTCTATATATATATATATATAAATAGTATGTACCAGTATTCTTGAAGTTTCTTGCTTGACGGAAACTTGAAATTTCTTCCCGTGAGAGCGTGCAGTCTTTGTGGGCTTTCCATTGAAAGCCTGTCCGAGATAAATCATCCGAAGCTTCTGCTTCAGCACCGATATTTGTTCGTCTACTCTTCCACATTTCTACGTGAGGTTCAAACACGTACCAAATTATTTGAAAGGTTTCATTAACTGTACTGGTAAATGAGGGATTAATCGTTTACGTATTAATATGTGATATAAGTAACATAAAGTTGGATAGTTCTTGCTCGCATGAAGAAGCTAGTCAATGTACGAAAGATTAATGTGAGCTAGGAGGCCTGATGGTAATTAAGGAGCCAATATGAATTTGTATTGCCACCATTAAAGAAACAAGGGAATGTGCTAGACAACTATTTACCTTGTAGAGGTCAATGAGGACGTTGTCCAGTGATCCCTGAGCTTGTTTAGAACAAAGTCCCCTAAAAGACTTGATAGCTTCGATGGCTTCTTCAGTTCTATCCAGCTGCTTCATCACCACTGCCATGTCCTTAAGGGCGCTGTCTACTCGATCTCCTGCATTGATAGCCTTCCAGAACAAAACAATTGCAGACTCCGGATCCTTCTGAACTAGCTGAGGAAACAACAAATTAAGTGTGAACGGAGAAAATAAATTTAGCAAACTTCTTGTGCGCTGTATTAGTCACCATATAGCAAGTATATCATGAAAAAATACTGGTGGAAAAAAGACAAGGTGCGAAGTTTCCTGTTCTCGACCCAAATTAATGGTGGAGAAGTGCCCCCTATCCTGCTATCCATGCTGCTGATGTAAAAAGTAACCATAACACGCTTTTTTTCTTTTTCAAGCCAGGCAGTTAACCTCTCCAACCAAATACTATAATAAAGCGCATGAATTCGTTTATGAAAAGAGACATTAAGGAGAATTCTATATTAGTTAAGCTATCATTTCATCTTGTTTATTACCATCTCGATTTAAAATTAATCGAGATCTATTAAGGGTGAAATATAATTTCGATACCGGGTAAGCGCCATTATTTGATAGTTTGGGTTAACCATCGGAGGTTTCAAACTCGTAAATTTTTTTCCTGATACTGTGTATTTCATATGGATGACTTACACACATGGTCAAAGTGGCGGTGACGGTCGTGGTCCGGTCGGGGCCGGATAGTTTTACATTAATTTTGAAGAAACGTAATTTTTTAAAATATTTAATATTTTAAAATTTATAAAAAAATATAATAAATAATAAATAATAAAAATTTGAATTGATTCGAAATGAATTTGAGCGATTCGACTGTTTCTATTTGTCTCAGAGCCATTTCAATCAAGTTTTCAGCGATCTCAAAACTGAAACTCAATTTCTATGAAGACTCGACCAAATCATCTCGCTCTCAACCTGAGTCTTTGAACCATGCTTACAGGCTAAATCAGTATCTTCTAGCTGAAACCTTCACAACTTAGATTACCTTGGATCATCCAGGTAATACAATAATGTTAAAACATTAAAAAAAAATAAAACCGACTTAACATTGAGTTCATAATATGAAATATTCTCCATTTTTCTTTCGAATAATCTTTGGAAATGTAAAAGTGATAACTTAAAAATCGTATAGAAAGAAGAAATAAACCTGAGCATGCTTAGCACGAACATAAGGACCATCACCAGAAGGAACCTTGTGAATGACGTGAAAGAGCGAGTCCTTATCACCGTTATTCATCTCTTTGGTTGGAGAGCTCATTTTCTTCTTCGAACTTTCTTCAGCCATTTCTTTCTTCCGTCTTCTTTCCCTTTTCTTCCAAGAAGGGACAGTCTCTCCAGTCTCCGCTGGATTACTTCAGCAGGAGAAAAAGGATACAAACTAACTCTAGCAGTCTAGCTTGCTACTTGCAGCCGTATTAGAGCTGGATCGCCATTACCCTTTAGAATGAAAGATGCAATGGATGGCAGAATACACAGTCCAAACATATACATATACACACACACACAAACACACAGAGACAGAGAAAGAGAGACGTACTTGTGTCGAAGTATATACAGATGCAATTAATTGATTATACGAAGGGAAGGCGCCGTGAACCTAGACCCCAAAGCGTCCAAGTTCTCAACGATGTATCTTGTGGGAGAGATGCTGATTGGTGACTCGTACTAATCTCCAATTCCTCATCATTGGTGCACAACAAACCTTTTATTATTATTTAATTCTTATATTTTTTTTTAACACTCATTTGTTGATCAGCTCGAGTAGATTTTTTTTCACACCACATTCAGTTACTACTATTTCTTTCAGATTCTAGATTGATTGATGATTATCGTCCAAAATATTACCAAATTTGAAGAGTAATTTTTTAGTCTTTACGAGTAATTTCAAAAGCTCTTTACGAGTATTTCTTTCGATGTATTGGCACACTTATAATAATTTGTACGGGTGAACCTGGACCCTTAAGAAGCTGAAATACAGACTAAAGAATGAATATGAATTTGGAACCTGAAGAAGTCTCGCTCATTATTGACTAGTGCTACCGTATCAATTATGCATGCGTTGGATTTCTTTAGTCATTTTACCGCCAAAATGAAAATGCCTTTTTTTTTTTTTTTTTTGTCATCTCATTTCCTGCTAGTCTGTTTTGTTTGCTTTGTCCACGGTAATAATAGGCTTTTAACAATTTATGCATCTGGACATCTTCATGGAATCAATTACTAAGAACGAAATGGGGGATAAAATGACGAGAGTCAACAAATACTTTCCCAAAGCAAAGCAATGATGGATAATTAACCAACTCAACATATATATATTTTTTTTGGGACTATGAGAGGGTAAAGCATTACTCTATTCGCGGAGGAATGCAGTTTCCACACTTTGTTTCCTTGAAGCCAGATTTTACTCGAGTTGCATCCCGATTCCCCTTTAGCTGCAGGGTCTTGATTCTTATTGATTTACTTATTCTTTTACTTATGCTGGCCACACAGGATCTTCAGTGTCATTTTTTCTGTGATAATTCAGTGTCACTTCTATATTTATGCCAAGTGTTCTGTTTATTTAATTTGTCATGTGTTGTTTATTTAAATTTCTTCTATCATCACGTGATAAGTGAAATTGACACTGAATTTGACATTGAGTAGTGACATAAAAGATCCCAACTGAATGTTGACCGTCGAGGATGCAGGATCTCCCGCGGTTGACGGTCTGAGATTCACCAAATCAAACAGGACCCGACTCAATCTCAGCCATCCATTCTAAAATCAAAGAATTCTCAAGTAGACAGACCAAGATTAAGTCAGGTCGCGTTGGCTCGATCTTGGACGGTCCACCATACAATCCCCGTAATGGAGAAGGGCCTAGGCTCCAGACAAGAAAACCAATGCTGATACAAATTATTCATGGGCCAAGCCCATCTTTTTTACTTTAGTACATTCCCAAACCCCTAGCAGAGAACGAGGAGGCCCAACAATAGACCCCCGCCGTGATCACACTTGTAAATCGAACGTTGCGCATAAAAGGTCCAGCCCCCTTGACCAGACCTCCTCTTGACATCGACATTCATTGCAACGGCATTTTACCTACATAGCTACATCTGATTTTAACTTCCCAGCACCAGTCCATGTTAGGCTTACACAAGAAAATACCGGGCACAAGTGTTGAACATAAAAGATGAATATGGGGCAAAAGATGAAATATTGAACTAGATACAAAAACATATTTGTGGTCCTAAGGGAGTCAAATGAACAAAGCAATCTGAAATACTTGGGCTATTCGCTCTTGGCTTTGAAAAGGTAATATTTCAGACAAGCTTGCCCTTGCTTGCTTCATCATAGAAAACAATAAAATCACCACTTAGAACCCCTGGATGATTAAGTAACCCACAATTATCAAGCTATCGTAAACATGAACTCTGAAAACAACCACCTAATCCAAGGCAAGCATTAAGCTTAAAGCAAACAAAACTACCAGTCCGCAATTATGCTTGGTTCCCTCCACCCCTAGGACGGGGACCCATGCGACCACGCCCGCGACCATAGCCTCTGCCACCTCCACCTCCACCTCTCCCTCTACCATATCCAGCACCTACCGGAAAAGGCAAGGACGTCAAAAATCCACAAACATAATCGCATTTTTTTCAACACAAGCACTTCATAATGTTATACAGCCCAAGCTCCGAATCTAGCCGTGTTTGCACTGCTGTAAGAGCACTTTGGAAAGAAATTTTACTCACCACGATAGCCATATCCACCTCCACGGCCCCCGCCACGGCCACCCCAGTTTGAATAGCCACCATTCTCTGCCAGGAAAGAATGTGGATGAGATCTAATGTTTTATGTGTTAATCATACACATTAGGCCTACAAGACTCCTTATCCATACCTTGATAATTTGCATATCCACCTCTGCCCCAACCTCGTCCTCTCCCCCTACCACGGCCCCGCCCTCGCCCATATGAATCTGGAAATAAAAGGTCATCAAATCATTGGTGAACAGAAATCCCAAACTTCACGTCTATCCCAACTCTCATTACATTCCTCAACATTACCTTCATTACCAGCATTGTAAATTGCACGTGATTGTCTGGGTGGCTGCTGCTGCTGTTGCTGATAGTTATACTGAGACCTAGTTTGCTCAGATGGAGGAGCTTGGTAACTGTCAACATATATTCAACTCAAAAGTATTTAATATATCAAGTCAAGCAAAAATAGAAAGAAAAGTAGACGTTAGTCGTAATTAAATAACCACATATAGCCGACCTCAAAAAATGGGAAAAGTAACAATGCAGTTAAGCAAATTAATAACCATGGAGCAAGTAGAAATCTACCATAAAAATGCAACCCAACATTTTGAAAAGGGCAAAAAGTTGACAAAGAGTATGAAGTTTATAAACATTCAGATTGGGCAAGCAAAATATTACCCAGGGGAATTTTTGTTCAGCTCCTTATATGACAATGTGATTGAAATCATGGAGACATGCCGAGTCTGCTCCACACTGTATCAGACATTACAAACGGATATGTAATTCACCAAAATAGGTAAACTGAATCCAAGAGCTCTGAGAAGCTCAATGGAGACTGAAAAAGACGCATACAGTAGAAGGAACAAAAAACTCACGGCAAAAGACCCTCTTCAATGGGTTCCCACACATCGGTAATGCTGACAGAACTGATCGCAGTGTCTTGGTGCAATCGAGGAAGTCTTCTCTACACCATAACAAAAAATGTGCAAGTTCATTTGAAACCTCCCACAAGCAACAAGAATGCAGTAGCAATGTAAAGGAAAGGCAAGAGGTCAATTTTAGAAAAACTGAAAACCTTGATAATCTCAGAAATAGCCACAGTCTTGCTTATTGCCTGTCCCATTGCTTTCAAGACAATCTCTTTTCCACGCTTCTCCTAGAAAGTAGATCACAAATTAAATAGTGTGACAGCTGGTCGTTGCAGGGAAGTGAATGAAATTTAAGGAGTAAAGCAAAAATAATTAGCAATACTGTCTAAATGAAGTTCCCAAAGAGAGTATGAACGACAGAAAATTATCCTGATTGCTTCAGGATCCCAGAAATCCATCCCCTATATCAGCTTATGCCTCATGAGAAGCCCTGTAATTGTCACTAAACTTTCCTGATGTAATTGTCATTTATCAATAAACTTTTTAGTACAGAGTGGTCTATCAAGATAAACCACCATGGGAACTGCTAGAATGCTGTAATGTAACGTGCTTCAAAAGCCGATCTCTTTAATTTGCTCCTGAAACCATTCTACACTAGGGTGTACAAAAGCGTTATTGTTTGGGAGTAAAATAAGAGGTTGGCCAAAAGCAAGTTAATTTTGGCCACTATCATAAAAGCAGAATTTTCCAAGAACTGCATACAAGTTAATTATGTAACAAAATAAAGTAATCTAATTGCTATTTTCACCTCTAGCACAAGAGAGCAACAACACACTCATGTACCACCTCCAAGCACAACCAAGCAAAAGACACCACAAGCTTAGAAGGCATCCAATTCAAAATAGGCTTGACCGCTCGGGTCAATCAATGACGTCACCAAATTATGAATCACGTCCCCCACAAACTGCAAGTCCCTCTAAAGACACCATATGACACACCTAGCTCCATACTAAGAGAAATAAAACCAAAAACCATATTTGGCTGTGAGATTATATATCTAATCAACAGTAACCCACTTATGCAAATATGGTGGCGTCAATAGAATATGAGAATAGATCAGACATATGATACAAAACATCAAGTGCAAAACAGCTAAATATTCGCAACTACCATGCGGCTAATATAATAGGAATAATAGAAGTGGACGATGTTGTCTACCGTCTAACCAAGTAGTTAATCACGACCAAGGCACCAAAAGTTAGGCACTGTACACGGGTAATAAAATACGAAAGGGCATCATATTCAAAAAATGCAGAGGGTACTGGGTACGGTTAACACAATGCCACAAGTCTTTCAACAAAAACAGACCATCGTTAACAAAGTTAACAGGCTATTTTCACAGGCAAGGTAAACAAAACACTAAACAGACGACAAAAAAATTATAAGAAAACCCACATTCTAAACAAAATTAGTACAAGAAGAAAAACAGGGGGATGGAGACAATAATAAAAATGCCAGAGCACAATACATAAGAGGGGGAGGAGGGAAGCAATTTCGCTAATAAATTCATGAGGGAAAAAAGGGGAAAAGATAAAAGAAGAAGAAGAAGAAGAAGAAGAAAGAAACCTGAAGAAGATTAGTGGCGTAGCTGATGTAGCTGCGGACCAAGCCCTGAGAAGTGATACGGATCTCATTCTCGTTAATGGGAGACTCGGGCTTTGGTTTCTCAACCTTTTGGTACCTATCCATGGCGCTATTGAGAGAGGGTAGCGAGGGAGAGAGGAGAGAGAAAAACCCTAAAAACCCTTTTCTATATCAATATCAACAGATGCGTATGTGTGTGTGTATATATATATGCTCACGCAAGGAAGAAAATACAGCTAAAGAGAGAGAGAGAGAAAGAAAGGAGGGAAGAAAAAAGAAAAAGGCTGCAGTAGTAACTGCTAGGTAGTAAACTAGTAGCAGCAGTCGCATTAAGCAGCCAAAACGAAAACTACTAACTAAAACCCTCCTCCGCCGCAAAGCGAGAGAGATACAGAGGCACCCGTATTTTATCAGCCACCTGCGGCCCCAGAAGCCTTAGGGGTCCTCTTTTGTCAACTGGGTTCTATTCGGGCTGCTTTCCGGGAGCACTGCAATCGTTGGCTGAAAATTATGAAGCCCAATTAAGTTACTTGGAAAGCAGTCGGGGGTGGTCTAATATATAATAGGGCTTTGCTTTGGACGTGCTGTAATAGGGCCTTTCTTTGGGTTCTTGGGCCCAATATCTAGCCCATTTTAGAATACTGCCAGCGCTAATAAATCTCACGTCCATCTCACTTGACATGAAGAAATCTCACAATCAATGATCACTCACACTGTTTGATAATACTACTTCTGAAATAGTAGTACTACTACTAAACAAGCAATGGTCGCAGAGGATTTGGTTAGGCACTTAAATGAGAAAGAACTAAAACTACGCGGTCCAGTCCTGGTTACTACTGAATACTGATCGGGGAGGGAGCCTTTGTTCGCCTCGGTTTCTTGAGGTCCCAAAACACCTGAGTTGGTGGATTAGGTGCATGCTGGGTCGCAAATTTTTAACCTCCACCATGACTCATTTAATTATGGTTCCCACTTCCCAAAACGGATGAATGCTTGTTCATAAATTTCACGTCCAAAACCAGACCCATGGTTGGATCTAGCATTAATAAGAATGAGACTTGCTATAATTTTCTGGCCAGGTCATTGGATATCTACTCTTTTTTTTTTTTTTTAAATTGTGATTTCGACTACTAAAAAGTCAAAATCAGTCGAAAACATGCCTTGCAAGAAGAGAAAATCAAAACCAAAACTTAATTGACGCAAGAAAATCGGTTGAGCGATGTTAGTCGTGTTAGCTTGCTCGTACTTGATCTGAAATTCATTAGTAATAGATTGGGAAAATTTCACTCTTTGTACAAGAGTTAATCCTGAGATACAAGTTAAAAAAGTGGTTCAAATATTGATCACCACAAGTCCACTTTAAAGAATTACATTTTGCTGCATTGCATCAGTGCCGTATCTAACTCCTCTTTCCTTTACGACCACCGGACGCTGATCAAACTGACGTGCGTTCAGTGGGCGATAGTTCGAATCCAATTGTTCTTCCCACTGTTGAATCAATCCAACAATCTCCGACCCAGTTTTAGAGATAGTAATCTTCATAACTCGAGCACCACGACTGTTCATCAAAACCATGGATTATTTATTACAATCAGAAATTAATTAAATATTGTTTTGAGAAAAGGGATACAGAAAAACCAAAAAAAGAAAGAAAGAGAGAGAAATTAATTCCTACATTCAGAATCTGTGGTGATCCAATTTCCCGGCCTGACAACAGAAAGATCAAAGTTGTGGAGGGGAGTCGACAGTAGCTGAGTAGTTGACGTTTGATCAAAGTTCTTTGACGATGAAGCGATTGATGAAATTGCAGAATAGGCAGAAGAAGTGGTGGAGCAACTCTCTACCTCCCATCTAAAACTAATTTTGGGAGAGTCATTGCTAAGTTGATCATCGTCCGGAACTGCTTTAAGGGCTGCTTTATTTCTGAAGTGTAAAACCTGAAAAACAGATAAAAGCATGCAGACCAAGGAGGGAATGTTCGATCAGTGACCTTAGGACATTTCTGCAACAAAAATTCAGCAGAGTTATGGTAGAAAAATAAGTAAGGGTATAGGGAGAAAAGGTTCATTTCTGCGTATTATGGATGTGGCAACAAATAGACAAAATACAGCAGTACTCGTCCACTCAATATCCTTTTGTCTAATGTTTTGTTCTTTTTCTATTCTTTTATTAATTGGGGAAGTGGCTCGTATTTCAATCGAGGAGTCGACATTAATGTATTGAAGACGGAACGTAGAGAATGAAGTTTTGAAAAACAAAATGCTAAAATATACCTTGCGGCTAATATATTTTCCTCCCTTCTCAACCTTGGCAGCAGCAGCCCATCTCAAAAGCTCCTTCATCTTGGAAAGTGTTTTGGCTTTGTCTCCCTTGTTAGTTTTTTCTTTCTTTTCTGCAGTAGTACTAGCGCATCGATGATCAGCGTCATTAGTTGAAGAAGATGATGCAGTGTTCTGATCGCTGATCGGCAGAACCTTATTCTCAGCCTTGTGATTACTGATCACCCCTAATCCCCTAGCAAGGTCTTCTTTTTTCATCTTCATGGAATTTACAAATTGCTGCCTCTTATGGCAGCCGCCAACCTTCTTCAAATTCAGAGTGCAATAGAAGCAGGCCTTAGCAATGCCCTTTTTACGTAAAAGCTTGAAAGGACTCAAGTTCTTGCAAGCTAAATCTGTTTGCTCTGCCTTTTTCCGTCTTCGTTTTATTTTAGGATTCTTCGACAACAACGCCGTGTCTTTGGATTTTACTCCCTGATCACCTGAAAACAAACCAAAAAACGATGCTAAGAATTAAAGCTATGTCTCATCAGCTAATATGCAATAAATGTTTACTTGCATCAGTATACGGAAGTGTAATGTTACCCTTTAGACCTTCCTTCTTGTTGCCGGTGAAACAATAATCTGTGTGTCTCGGAGGCTCGCGAGTTACTTTCTGAAGCCATTGAAGGATCTGTAATATATACATGTAAGCAGAACAAATTCAGCATGAGGGATGATTCCACTGCTTGATGTTTCTGTCATAAAAATATACGGAAGCTAGCTCACCTGCATGTTACTGCTGATAATTTTAAAGGGCTAAATTTGTACTATATAGTTTCCTGACTTGAGAGAAATGATTAACTGGGTCTAGGAGTGACTTTTTTGGTCAAATTTTGGACAGCGAAGAGAAAAAATCTAGCTGTGATGTCTCTATGCTCAGAGATTCCTACACCCTCATAGGCTATCAGACCAAAATGAAGATGAAGACAATGCAAGAATTGAAATGAATCTATGAAGATGCTGGGACAGCCATGCAGTTAGTGGGGGCTGGTTGGCTTGTGATTCTCAGTTCACTGAAGCCTATTTTATAAGTTGATGATCATGTGGGGGGTATTAAGGAGGTAATTTGTGCTTAATGGAACATCACTAAGGATAATGTACTTCATATTCAGTACATAATAATGGACTCGGCCTTGGTGGCACTCTTCTCAACCATACACATGTAGGGCAGTTGTTGTTCCGTCCCCAATTTAATGGGGTATATCCTACTCGTTGCTTCCAAGATTTTGGGTGGAGGTAAATAGGAATGCCTTCTGCGGTGAAGCCTTCCTCCTTGCATGCTAATCAGTAGAGAGTAGCTGAATATGAAGAGAATATTTGTCACAATTGTGAATTGCAATTCATTTTTGGAATAGATCATCAACTTCCGGAATCGTATATTATAGATCATCAAGGCATGTGGGAATTGAAAGAAAGAGGTGCATATTTTTTTTTTATTGTAGTCTAAGTACGCAGGATCATCAAACGGCGACAGTAATTAATGGGGCATTATTGGATTCGGCACAAACAAAGAAAAACAGGGACACAACAGGGCTCACATGGGCCTCCCTCACCGATGACCAATCGGATATATGTTCTCAATCTCAGCCCACGACGGTGAAAGAAGAAGACATTAATGAGACCAAAAAAAGGTCTTCAAGAAAGGAGGAATGCGAAATTGCAGAGAGTAAATCAGGAATTACTGATGCCCATAATATTTTAAGTATGCTAAAAGGCGAATTAGCTAGCAGCATTGAATAATGCAGGAAGAGGAATGTGTTTGCAGTTAGGCAGAGACGGACAATTTCAATTTGTGCCAAACCTTTCCTTCTCAGAGTCTCAGAGTCAGTGGTACTATTTGATTTGATCCCAATCCCATGACCATCCATCTCCAGTTGAGTGAACGTGCCATTCCACAGGCCATCTAGCTGTTCTTGGTTTGGGTTGACGTGGCCTCCTAAACTGCTTTTCTTTTCAGGGCTGTCCTCAATCCTCCTCATTCATTCTGGGCCGAAAGGCTATTTCTCCCCCCACTGATGTCATAAATACAGGGACCCGATTTGTCTGGATGTCATGTCATTCCTTTTGCAATTTGAAGGAACACTGTCCATCAGCTAATTAAGCCCACGACAAATCTCCAATATTCCTACAAATGTTGTCGAGGATTCTGAACCTGTCTAGTCTCTCCAAGCTTCGTACAAATGGGCCATAGCCGTCGCATTGCGTAATTGACGAATTGTGCGGCACAGCAGCTATCTTTTTCCATTTTTTAGAGCGTCCTAAAGTTAAGTTTGTAATCGAAGAGAATGGACCAAACAAATTCTAGCTTATCTAGCACTCTGCATAGCTCTTTGATGTTCTTCGGGAACGGCACGATTTATAGCAGGAAGATTTTTCATCCTTGAGTAAAATTGACAATGCGGCGATATCATCAAAATTCAAGAAACATCCTAGTATTGTTGAAACTAGTTTCTCACCGGCAGACTGCAGTATGCATTGTTTAAGCGCCCAAACCAACGTTAAATACTTGCACTAAATTTGCAATAATCCACAGCACAAGCCAACCACTAAATTCTCCAAACAGTTGAAAGACTGTTATACCATACCAGTAAAACAACAGAGGGCTCCTCCTATGAGATTTTACAGAATCCACTTTTAATTAGACATCAATGGCCTAAGATCAACAAAAGTGGCCCCTCAGGAAAGTCTACAATTTCGCGAGAGCCACAAAAGTAGCTTCCTCACTCAGGATCTGGGGAGCCACCAGGGACCAGCTGCAGATTAGAAGAAAATATTAGCAAAAAGGACACTTTCTTGAGTCAGCATTATTAGATAACCATTAAATATAGCCTCAAATAAAAAGACAGAAAAACCAACCGGCAGATTAGAAAGCAATACAACTAAAGGAGAAAAATAAGCTGACTCAAATGTTTTTGTCCAACTTCTCAAGACTATCAATGATATATAAATGAGAAAACAAAAAGTTTCACAAACTGCTTGTCACCACTGACCCAGCAAAACAAAGTGAATATCAGGAATTAACATGAAATATCTTGCATACTTACAATGGCAATGTTGTTTCCATTAAGCAGAATCTGGTCAAGCTTTGTTATTCGGCGCCCTTCGGAAGTGATTTCACTGCAAATTACCAACAAAGAAGAGTTCGATTGGATCAGAAACAGAACCTTGTAAACGCTGGAGTAAGAAAAGTAGTTGGGCAAAATGATAAATTTCACAAGAGACACACAGCATCCACTCCTATGTTTCTTTATCTGGTCATGGGGGTTGTCTTAAAGAGGAAAAAACAGATAAGTATACTAAATAGGGCAAATGGAGACCTCTGCTTTCAGAACACCTAAGAAACTAGAGAAATCTGGGGAAAAGTTTTCCAGAAGCATTTAACTAAATTTAACATTTTATAAAACCTTTCGACTTGTCATTATTGATGAATTTCAACCACAGATGTTAGGCTGCACTACAGAGTCTGATTCGGTTTTTGCTTGGAAGATAGTCTTATTGGAGAATCAAGATGGATGCCCACAAGGCATTGAGTAGGCTGCCAATAGAAATTTATAACCTACAGAATAATTGGTTTTCTAACATATGCTATCATCATTAAGGTAATGTTCTAATTCAGTATGTGCTACAAATGAGATTTGATAAGAATCCAACAATCCCCCAGTTCACCTTCTTTAGATAAAATTATAGATGTAAATCTTCAATTCCGGTGTCCCCTACAGCATCTTGCCAACTGCCGGTGCCATTAGTCATCATATCCATATTCCTCAAGGAGAAAGGTTCTAAACTATACGTTGTATCACTAACAAAGTTGCATCTCTAGTGCCATACTCCAAAGATATCAATGAGGTACATAGACAGGTCTAAAATAAAATTTATAACTAAGTTTAATGAAAATGATGCATTACAACGTAGTCTGGTGGAGGACAGCAACACAAACTATAAAGATTACCTCAGAACACCCTTTATATTACTCAGCAGAAATAAGGAAAAAAAAAAACCCTGTAGATGCCTTGATGCACGCACGCATACACAGAGATACGAGGTTCAAAAAGAAAAAGTGCTTTAGAGGTGAACAATACCCAAAACTACGAAATGACTTACATGCCAACACAAATCACAAGAAGCTCAAACATCCATTAAGTATCACTGAAAGGATAAATGACAGAACTCAAAAGAATTTTACAATAAGACACTATTCACACATCAGTTAGAAAGTCCCCTAGTACCTCTGGTCAAACCAGTTAACCAGACATCCGCTGACAGCCTAGCAGGTAGGGCAAATATTCCTTTGTGTTTCAGATTTAAATCCCATATCTAGCTTACAAGGCTTCATTACAAGGTTGAAATTCATTAACGCCAATAATTAAGCATGAGTATTATTTGAATAAAGTGGTGGTTATACGGAGTCAAATTGAATTCTAAGCAATCCAATGGACATGTATACCTACGTTAAGTTCGCAATGGGTACCCTTGAATTATCATAAAGTGCAAAATGGAATAATTAGACAAAAAGTGACAAATCACTCAGGCTTTCACCAGGATACATCACAAGTAAATGTGAAGGACATTTGACGTCAAAAGAAAAACACCAATTTCCTTGTAGAAAAGTTTGCCTCAGTTAAACAAAATGCTCTACCAGTTCACAGCATAAACAAGGGATTCCATTAACAAGCTTGAGAGCTCAAATTGAGCCCCTTCAGTTTACATCTAGCATTTCCCATTAATTTTCTTACTTAAGCGTGAAAACCCAAGAGAATACTGAATCCTGCAGAGACATACCCAGCTTCTTGCAAAGGACATTGACGGTTTCATTGAAATAAAGAATACACCAAATTTCATTAAAAATAAAGAATAAAACACAATAGGAATACCGAAAGGAAGACGCATGTACGTGTTAGAATCATGTAAAACATATATGCTATATAGAAGATTGAGGTAAATATAACATACTATTCAGTGACGTCTTCAAGGACCATGTTGACGTAGACATCGAAACCCCTCAGAGTACCAACCAGCTCCTTGTCTCCCTTCATTATGACCCATATCTTGGAGCCGATGCACCGATCAATCAACTCTGCATATCCAAAAGCCCTAAGGTCAATTTCGCCAATTTTCAGGTCAAATTTTTTTGGTAGTTGAAAATCAGAGAGAAATAGAGAAGCACGGAAGCAAAGCAAAGCAGACAAGTAAAGGAGGGACCTGATGGCAGAAGCTGCGAGGGATTGTTGGCCATAGGCGCGGAGACGCTGCTCACTCTCTTCTTCTATAGCTTCCCCAACTCTGTTGAACAGCAGTACTTTGTGGCTTTGCTGTGAAAAGGGTTTATGACCCGCAACGAGTGATGCGTGCACCGGAGTGTCGACACGGTGTTTCAGCCTTTTGCCTTGCCAGGTGAAATAAAATTAGGGCGCCTTTGGTTTCTAGTTGAACTAGGAATCAATTACTAAATCGCTACAGGTCGTGTTTGGTTTTTTTTTAGGTGTTGTTTGTATAATTAATGCGTCTTAGGGTGCATTTGATAAGATTGAAACTGAAATTTGATTTGGAAGTCTGAAGCTATTAAATTGTTAAATATTAAATTTAATATATTTGAGTGTATATTTTATCACTTATTTTTAAGAATAAGTTTTATTTATATAATTCAGTATCGCTTAATTAATTCACATATTTAATTTTTGGTTATCAAACGTATCCAAACATATTAAAATATGAATCTATTAAATTTAAGTGCTAAATTAAATTTTGGATTGCACTTTTAGATTTTTTTTTTTTTTTGCATTTTAAAAAAGTGACAATGTAGTATTTTTTTTTAGGGGTCTCCCTAATAAGTATCTTAAATTGAGAAAACGTATATATACAAACAAAAATTAACAATTATGAGTGTGTGTATTGAGATGGCATCTTAAGTGCAGCTTAATGATAAGAAAAAACATTTTTTAGATATATTTGTTTTTCTTTTTCAATGTAATCATTTGCTCTTTCTCTTTTTTATTATATAAATATATGGTTCTTGAAACTACAAGAAGTATCAAATCAACTTAAAATCTGAATGCATAAGTGTCTGATAAGCGTACAAAGTATGGAATTAATATGGAAGGGCGTGGATTTAATTCTTTCCCAAAATTAATTGTCATGCATTGTAGTGTATACCCACAAAAAATTTGGGAATAGAAGGGGAGGCAAACATAACCACTGAGTTTGGTTAAGTGGCCACCATAGAGGGATCTCTTCTTGGACTGGAGGTGGGGGTTCAAATTTTATCTGCAGCAAAAAAATTCAAAAGTGGTGTCAAAACACCATTTTGATCTAATAAGATTTGTATACTTATTAATCCCTAACACGAGTCTCTTTAGGCTCCTCCTCTTTAGGATAAAATAGATTATATAATTATTATCATTGCGGAAAAAAAAAAGAAAGGGGGAGGCAAACATCATTAATACGGAAAAAATCTCAAGAAGTACCCATATAGGCCCGGGCCCCTATGTGTTGTCCACGTTAGCGGCATGCATACGTACACGCACGCGAACTTACCCTTCATCAAAGGAAGACGGTTTCGTGAGACAACAATTCACAAAAAAACGATTGCTTACCATTTCTTTCTTACATTCCCAGCCTCTTCTTCAAAGCTCCAACCTCCAATCCATTCCAACACTTTCATCCAAAGTCCAAACCCCTCCTAAAACTGCACCACAACGTTTCCCCATTTTTCTTTTCTGTATTACAAAAATTTTCTACAACTCCTATTGGCTTTTGGGATTTCTTTTCCACTGGCTATCACCTATAAATATGCTCTTATATCACCATATCTAATGAATCACCAATTTCCAAAATTTCCTCACTTTTCTTCTACCCTTTCTCACCGCAACATCTCGTGATTCTCACGGCACAAGAAAGTTAATTTTCCACGCACTTGAATTAAATTTATGTATGAAGAGAAATCGACAATCAATCTATCAATCAATCAATTCCTAAGGACAATCGCCTGACGAATTCAATTTCCTCGTGAATTGTAATTTCGTAACTTCATTTTGTTGATTTTGCATCTTTTTTGGGGCTTTTGTAATTGTTTTTACCCTAAACTGTTGTTTCTTGATCCGATTCACCTTTGATCTTTGTAAGTTGACGGATTTTGATGCATATATGCTGTATTTGTGGGTTGATTAGCTAGAAAAGGAAGGATCTTTGTGATCTATTGAGGTGGGTTCAGATTAGGGTTTGTGTTGGTCGGGATGGGCTGTTTATGAATTGGGGTTCTTTGTTTTAATATTTGATATTTGTTATTGGGATTAAAAATTTGGTGGACTTATTTCTGTTCCCATTTAAATGCACCTTAACAAGCTTCTGAAGGTCTTGCTATTTTTCTTAGGGTATTTAACCATAAGGAATTCACAGGGAAAATCAGATAATGAGTTTGTGGTTTGCTGGTATCTGCCTTCATGATTGTTGTTGTCGTAGAATTATCTTTTGGTGCGAAGCATTTTACTGCTCTGGGTAAAATAATTTTGCCATTAGGGGTCTGGATTTGGAGTGTTAGTTCACATCATGTCCTGTTTCGTTGCCTCTGTGTTTTTTTTTTTGTTAAGGTTACCTCCCTGTAGTTTATTAGTCCTTACGATATACTTTGCCTTATGGAACCAACATTTCTTCAGAATTCTGGCTCCTATTGATGCTTCATAACGTCAAGGTATTTGATTATTTGCTTACGAGGTTGGTATGAACTAGAGGTGCATGCTTTTTAGAGTATACCGAATGCAAATTAAGTGCAATCCAGTCACAATTGATATGTGGGCTTTTCTTTGTCCGGTTTTGAAACTTTTCCAGCTGAATTTTTGGTTAAATTTTGGCTTGTTTTCTATCAGAAAGATTCTGCAGCGTTCTAGTTTATTTTAAGTTGTTTGTTGTAACTGGAGGTTACGCACATGACTCTTTTGTGTTCCACCATATAAATGCAGGTTTTTAGGACTGCCTTGGTGACTGTGGCTCAAGATATAGGCAATATTTCTTTGTGTGAGGCTGTGTAACTTGAAGAATTCTAAGACTGCATTACTGAATTATATTTCATAAATGCTCGTGAAGGGTTGCCAACAATTATTCTAAAAGTCGCATAAAGAATCTTTTACTTTTGATTTGCTAACTCTGATCAGTTTCATAAGAATCAGAAGCTACCAGCAAAGAAAAACTCAGTGCCTTTACTTGGTGAGTATATATGCAGTATATGATAATGCTTACTCATTTCTTCAAGTTGATTGAATTTTGATATGTAAAGTAATTGCATAGCTTATGTTGGTTGCCCTGGCGTGCCATGGTTGTTTAATTGTTTGGTTGAGGCAGGTTTCATTTGATTTTAGCAAATACATTAGGTTAATTTACCGGAGATTAATAAAACAATTTGAGAGTAGATTTGAATTGATGTTGGTATGATTTTTCAAGTTTTCTATTTCTAACTTGTTTAGGAACCTGGTAGATTATTAATAACATGATTTGACAGTAGATTTGAAATGTGATGTTTTTGTGCTCTAGTCAGTTGATTTCTTTCTGGTAACGGTCTCCTTTTGTGTGCGTGTGTGTGCATGTCCTTGACTGGTTTTAGGCACTTCTACATTATTCACCGTGTTTGAGCAGTTGAGAATTTTTCATGGAGGAATAATCTTCTGAATTAGTCTGGGCAACAAAAATTCTGCCCTGTAAACATTTTTTTTTTTTTTTGGGTTCATTCATTTTGTACTACAACCTAATAAGGCCGCTATGCTAACACTTCCATTTTAGCAACCTATTCCAGTGAACGTAGATGGCTAGTAGAAAAAGAAGCATTTCAAATGATGCAGATATGCATGCCCTCTATAAGGAATGGGATGAAGCTTCATGCCCCATATGCATGGATCACCCACATAATGCAGTTCTTCTGTTGTGCAGTTCCCATGATAAGGGCTGCAGATCCTATATTTGTGACACAAGTTATAGGCACTCAAATTGCCTTGACCGTTTTAGGAAACTTAGAGATGAAGATACTTCACCTAGTTTGAACCCCACAAACCAGCATGATATGGTTAGCACATCTAATGGGAACTTGGGGTCGAGAAGTTCAGGTGACCAGACTGAAGCTCAAGGAGATCGTGGTGATGTAACAGTTGTTGGCTCGGTAGCAACTGAAGAATTGGGAGAAAATAGTTCTCAAGTCGTGGATAATAACTTGGAGATGCAAGAAGAAACAATACAACTCAGGGATTCTACGTCTTCATGGGAAGGTGTTGGGTTGGAAGAGAACAATATGGGGAATTCTTTTGAAACTACTGCAAACTTGAGATGCCCTTTATGTCGTGGAAGTGTATTGGGTTGGAAGGTCGTGGAGGAGGCAAGAAGATACCTCAATCTAAAGCATCGAAGTTGCTCTCGTGAATCATGTTCATTCTCTGGTAATTATAGGGAACTGCGTAGACATGCAAGAAGAGTTCACCCAACTGTTCGCCCTGCTGACATTGATCCATCAAGACAGAGAGCCTGGCGGCGCCTTCAAGACCAGAGAGAGTACGATGATATAGTCAGTGCCATACGCTCTGCGATGCCAGGCGCCATTGTACTTGGGGATTATGTAATTGAAAATGGAGATAGGTTCTCAGGCGAGGGGGGCGGCAGGTTGTTGAGTACTTTCTTGTTGTTTCAGATGATTGGCTCAGTGGATTCTGAAGCTGAGCTGAGGGGTGGCAGATCAAGGCCATTGTCAAGGCACCGGCGCTCTTCTGGAGCTTTCTCTAGGCGCCGCTTTCTTTGGGGGGAGAACCTTTTAGGTCTGCAACATGATGAAGATGATGATGAAGATGATCAGGAAGATGAACCTGAGCTAAATGTGTTAAGTGATAGTGGTGAGGATGTTTCTTTAAACCCCAGGAGGCGTAGGCGGTTGACACGTTCAAGGGCTAACGAAGATCGTCAATGATGCTTGCTATAATTACTCAGCACGGATAGTTCTTCCGTGGGTGGGAAAGATTTTCCATTTAAAGGGGAGGTCGTTCTGGTTTTTGTCATAGTGTTCGGTGCCAGCACAGATTGGCTTCAAATGAAGATAGATACTGGATTGGGGAGCTGAGAACTATGGCTTGAAAATCCATCAGCTTTAGGGCAAATAATCAATGAGCAGGGGCATGCTTACCAAAGATAATCGGCTTACACTGCCGATTTGATGCAAGGTGCAGGTTGATTTTGGAAAACTTCAATTCAAATCGACTTGTTTTGAATGTCTTCCACTCACATGTATATTTCCATTTGCATATGAGAACGAGCTATTTGATTATTTGGGTGTTCTGTTATATTTGATTTTATATTTATTAGGATTTCTTTTGTCTGATGCCCTCTACCTGGGGTTCCTGGAATTTCAGTCTCATGTCATTCCACAGCTCATTTATTTATTCCAGAGTCTTTTTTGTACAAAATGTTAAAATTGCCCTTTTCAAGTTTAAATGCAATTTGGAGTTGGGAGAGAGAGTTTTATTATTATTTTAGCATAAACTTGCTGTGGAAATAAAAATGAGCTGTGGCATTGTCATTTGCCATTAACATGTGGCACTTGTCATATAATGAAATATCTATATAAAAAACTTACATGCTCCTTGTTTGGATTGCGGTTTTCCATTGAAAATTACATCATTTTTCGTGATCACATTTTCCTATTACCTTTTTCCCTCACATACATCAAGTCGCTACAGTAATTTTTTCATGAAAAATGACGGAAAATGCAATCCAAACAGGTTTGTCACTTCTCTCAGGACTTGGATCCCCCGGGAGTTCAATATTTTGCCTAGTTGCAGCACTGTTAACCATGTGAAATAATAGCCAAGGCAACAGATGCAATGAATTTTTTTTATTCTGTATTTGTTTGATTTATGTATTTTTTGAAATCGACCTAAGAAATGGAGCAATCAATCCAAAGAATCTTAAAGGAGGACGGGGAGAAGCAAGTGCTATTTTCTTTGATCTTTTTTCAATTTCTTTCTCTTTTCCTCATTTCTAATCCCTAATTAAGACCTCTGTTATAATTTGTTGAAAGCTTAAGCAATAGATCAGGTAATTCCATGAGAGAATGGTATTTTATTTAACTACTTATAAAGCACAAGCTAGTTTGACGTGATGCCATATTGTGCGTCGTCTGAAAATGCATTCATAGGATATTTGTCTGCAACCGCTTCAAATTCATTTTCCCCAGAACTCTGAAGTGAACCTGTCCTGTGTCCCCTCATTTGAGTGGGCTGTGCTGCACGTGAATCAAACTGCAGAGTCAAAAATGACTTTAACTCGCATCTCCTCTCGTTAAAGATACTACTAATTTAAGCTTTAAATATTTAATCATGTTTAATTTGAGAGTCACTAATATTTCTTTCATCATCATTCAACGATGAACTTTACTGCAGTAGTAGATATGATATTCAAAAGAGACCGTAAAACCCCATCCTTTATTCTTTGATTTACTTTGTGTGCATTTTTTGAGCAGTCACAAGTGTCATCTTCTTCGTATTCCTGTCTTTGCCTCTTTCCCTCTTCACTGTCGACCGCTGGCGATTGACCGCTACTAATATGTTGTTGTTCATGGACAAATTATTTCAATTTTTTTTTAAAAAAATTTTTATAAACACCAAACAAAATTTAGAATTGTTCTCCTCTTCTCCCACCCCTTAAAAAAACTCCCAAACTAGCTGGAAGGATCTCATGTAACATGTAGAAATGCTTCCTTTTACGAATTTAAAAAAAAAAAAAATTACCATAATGTATCGCATGTCGTTACAATTTGCTGTCAACAGAAGATAGCATCGTATTTTATTACCATGCTTCAAATGCCGCAAAAGCATCAAGAAACAAAGATGTTCATTTGACATCTTTGGATAAAAGATTAACTTTGCTGACCGGTCGAGCATTGCAAAGATCATCTGTTGAATCACCTCTCTCAAATACACCGGCAGCCCCCATTCCAGAACCTAGACATGCAAAGCAGAGAAAAGATTGGTAAAGATTGTCTACCAGAAGACTATCTATTGACTACATGATCGATCCTCTTTAGTAACAATGAAGTAGAAGAAGGTATATAACACAGTAATGGAGAGAATGTAGGGAGGGACCTATGCACATGGAAATCACACCAAAACGGCAGTCCCTGCCCCTTCGCTTCATCTCATGTAATAAAGTTGCAACACAACGAGCGCCTAACAAAATTTGCAATCCGTTATTATGATTCTGGCAATTGCGCAGATTGGTGCGTTTCACAGATCAGGATACCAGAAATTCAGGGAGACATGCAGAAGTGTCAGAACTGATCCAATTACAGATGCAGACTTTACCTGTAGCCCCCAAAGGATGTCCAAGAGCCATTGCTCCTCCATTCACATTAACTTTTTCCATGTCAAGCTCCAGTTTCTTGCAGCAATATACGTATTGCGATGCAAACGCCTGCGGAGTTCAATGAATCTAATTTAAGGTGAAAATTTCCATTAACAAAGCAGAGTTAAAATGCCTGTAAACAAATCAAGTACCTCATTTATTTCAAACAGATCAATGTCATCGACTCCAAGACCAGCAGACTTTGCCGCAGCTGGAATTGCAACTGCTGGACCTATTCCCATCACTGCAGGGTCCACTCCAGCAACGGAGAAGCTCCTGCATGAGAAGCAACAGCAAGTTGATGTCTACTCTTGAGAGCAATTCAGGCATGCTCAACATTCCTAACTCTTGATTAGAATAATGCATTATGCCAAGCATTTTATTCGCATCTCAGAAAACATCATTCTTTCGTTTTCATTTTCTTCTCCGATACTATTCGACATTCAGAAATGACTGTAGCTGCTTCCGCAGAGAGAAGGAATTGACCTGTCTCAGGAATCACCAAATGCTAATTTAATGTGCTTTTGTGTATAGAAAAATATTTAATCTAGCTTAATCATACTAAATATACATTGTTATGGTAGCCAAGTGCCTCCAATTCTTTTATGACTCTTAAATCAGTCTCTCTGCTTGTTGTGGAATTTCATGAGTAAATTAACTTGTCAGTAAGTTTCAATTGAACATAGCATGGCCTATTGCAATAACGATTAGTTCCAGGAGAAACGACAAACCTTCAGTCCAGACTAATTCCTTTGGAAAATAAGAACATCAGATAAACATGATAACTTTAGTGGGTGAAGATCATAGATTTAGCATTAGCAGCCACAGGTAAGTAATTGATAAAATCACAAGAGTTACAGGATTTGTTAGCCAAGCTAAATACATATCTTCAAAAGGACTTCAAAATAGTGGGCATATAAGGTGGGCAAGCTACATTAAGCATTCAAAAGATTGGCACAGATATAATAAAAATTAAACAAATGTATTTATGAGTTTGGTACCTTTTTTTTCAAAGTTTCAACCTTTTTGTATCCAATGATACATTTGAAAGGACCTTTGTGCTTTTAATTGAAACAGAAATCTGGTAAAAGTTTCTTATCAGTTGGTAATGAGTGGATTCTTTGTACCAGAAAACAACCCAATACATCCAAACAAGGTGTACAGGGAAGTCTCTAAATACAATGCGGTTGATATACATCTAGTACTACAAATAAGGCCCATGACATCCTCTCACTCTTTATAGATCAAGAGTCAAAAATGTCATCAGATTAAGGATATGTCAAGGAGTATAAAGGTGGTTAACAAAAATTGAGAACTAAGAAAGGATTATCATTAAAGCTATATCAGCTTACAAAAAATAGTAGCTCGATAAAATTAACTGCCGAGGTACATGCCAGTTCTCTATAAAAAGTTGAAAAAACATCTATAAGAAGGTATACCAGCTTGCCACAACATGCATACCTGAATATTCCAAGAATTGGAAGCCCCTTTTCCATTGCTAGACTCCTTTTCATCAGAAGAACTGCACCTGCTCCATCACTTATCTGACTAGCATTCCCTACAAATGGTATACTTGTTCAAACAGACTTCAATAAAAGCATGAAGATATGAAGGCACTTGGCAGTGTCTAATGTCCACTAGAGCTAAACAGTACTTGAGTACCAGCAGTCGTAGTTCCATCTTTCTTGAACGCAGGTTTCAACTTTGCCAGATCTGTCAAGTTTGTGCTTGGCCGAATGCCATCATCCACTGAAACTGTAACTGGCTTCTCCTCTCCATTTTGAGGGTCCTTGATCTTTCATGGTAATCTCAGTTAGAAAGCATTAACGGAGGACTTACATTTGGGCTTCATATTCTTTTCTATGTGGGCTACATAAACAACAATAAAAAGATAGGCTTCACTTTCAAAGATGAGTCTACCTTGGTGAAAACTGGGATGATTTCGTCTTTAAATTTACCAGATGCAGTTGCTGCAGCAGCACGCTTGTGAGACATAACCTATTGTTGCAATATTAGGAGTTCAAAAAATTTTCTCCCACCAAATCATGCATCAGAAGATAATAAATAGAAAGGTCCATGACTTACAGCAGCCTGGTCTTGTTCTTGCCGTGTTACCCCATACCGCTCTGCAACATTTTCAGAAGTAATGCCCATAGGGAGAAGACAGTCCCGGGCTTGTGGAAAAGAGTCAACCTGTCATACAAATATCTCCAGTTGAGGATGCTACTTCATAAATCAGAAGATCTGTTCCAAAAAGTAAAGAGTAGAGTAGAGCTGAGCTTACTCGTGGATTAGCTTGTTGGATGCTAACATTGGAATTAGTGGTCATTGACTCTAACCCAGCCCCAATCCCTGCATGGGAAAGAATTAAACAAGAAATTTGAATAAAACTATCACCAGTTATTATTTCAAAAGGTAATTTTTTTTTTACCTATGTCGTAGAAACCAGCTTTAATGCATGCAGCAACATCAGCAACTGCCTGGAGGCCAGAAGAGCATTGTCTATTGACAGTTCTGATGGGCACAGTTTCTGCAAAAAGGTACAAAATTATACAAGAGACAACCACAACTTGCAAGTAGAGGACATTGAAGATAAATGCAGACAATAACCAGCAAAAGGAATTATTTCCCGTGTCTGTTAGAAAGGAATTATAACAGAAATAGAATGTCCATTTCATTTAGTTTATCCTCTTAAACCAATCATAAAATGATTCCAATTTAGAAGGCTGCTACTATAAATATTCGTACAACTTATATTCAGCAATATTGTTTCTCTTCCTGGTTGCCAACTAAAATCAAAGCATCACATGTCCACTCATCCAGACAACAAATTAAACACAAAAGGAAAAAGAATGAACTATTTACCAGGAAAACCAGCATAGAATGCAGCCATCCTGCATTCAGTTGCTCTTTGTGAACCTGGAGCTACAACAGTGCCCACAACTATATCCCCCACCTCACTTGGGTTAATATTTGTCTTGTCGATCAAGGCCTACAATGAATGATAAATGTAGGATGATACACTATAATTGTTGAATGAGAAGTTCCAATTATAGAAGTGGATAACAAATGCTATAATAATAGAAGATAGAACAAGAAGGGGCAGCTGACTTAAGAAGCAAAGACAGAGAAATCTAAGCATGAGACGTTCCAAATAAGACACTTATTTATTGTTAATCTAAATTATTATTCAGAAAATACATTTCTGTTTTAAAAACTTAAAACGTTTTTGGCTGCTACAATATTCTAACCAAAATCACTTAGAGCTGTGACCTTGAACAACATGAAAATCTGTTCTGCAACTGACCTTCAGAACTGGAGCGAGTAAATCATCCGCAAGGGTATTTTTGAAGCCACCACGTTTTGATTTGCATATCGCAGTCCGATATGCCCTGTAGAACATGACTTGTGGTTATCAAACTGACGGTAGAAGAGCCATTTGGCACAAAATGAGACAAAACAATCTTGACTGCAAGTAACTTACCCTACAATGACTACGTCATCTCCAAAAGCAGCTGTCCTCTGGTAAGCAGCACTATCCCCGGCCAGACAAATTGAAGGCTAGTCGAGTATCCCAAAATAAATTATACAAAAAAAAAAGGTATGAGAATCGAAAAGTACAATATTGTGTCATGACTGCAAGTTCTGGGTAATAGACAAATGATGATCATAGGAAAGTCTGTGATACAGTTTAGTTCCCCCAAAAGAAAACTTGTCTAGAAGAATCTAAAACAAAGTCTTGAGCACAGATTTAAGAGATGTTCTTTAGCTTGAAAGCCACGGATTGATTATCATATTATGAAGTTGGATCACATCAAAAGTTATGCTACCAATTCTAATTGCAATCTTGCGTAAAATAAGCAAAAACTTATGATTCGCGCACTAGCTTAGAAGTGATTGCTTTGGCAGAATAGCATGAAGCAATCCATACTCTTTAAATAAGAAAGTTCTTTACTTGTTTCAACTGCCGTTGAAATAACACAGCAAAATACCATCCTCCCAACATCCAACTATATAACAGGGTAATGCTAGCTAGTAACATAACACAGTAGACATCAATTAACTTCTAAACTTAGTTCCAGCATTCCATCAAGCAAACTGTTGACAGTCATTATTCTCAAAAAAAAAAAAAAAGATCTTCTCTTTGGGTAATGAAATTATTGCAATCACCCTCCATTTGACGTAAATTCTAGCCCCCGCCGGGCCACAACCATCCATTAATAACGTGATTGATCTAAAATTTTCATTTCAGAATATATTTGAGCAATAGAATTATAAAGCTTACAGAAATTGAAGAAGATTCTTCATGGGTCAGCTGATGAGAAAAGCAAGAAGTGGGTTGCAGGTGTTCCAGCAAAACTTTTTGTCTGAAGATAGCTTTCTCCATTTCCTGGCTTCCTCCAAGTTCTCACCAACTCTTTTTCACCCTCTCTTTGTTTCTCCTTCCCTTTTTTCTTGATCAATTAATCAACGATGTTAAAGCCCACTTTGCACTCGAATAAGCTAATTTGGCAAGATACTCGTATATATAGAGTGGAGTGGAGGTAGCAGCCTTAAATGCAATATGGCCTTCAAATTTTATCGCTGACCAGCAACTTTAATGGTAAATAAGTTTTAAAAACCGAAATTGCTGTGGCGTTTTTGGGTCAAGTTCAACTACCGAAAGCTTGTTGGTATTAGTCTTTTTCGTTTTTGGCGTTGGTCTTGGTTTTGGGTATGTGTGTCTTCACCGATGATTTTGCAGTAATGCACTTGTCTGCCTGTGGGGACTTTGGCATTATGAAATGCATGAAGAACGTGGTGGGCAGGGCAGCGTGGGTGGATATCTCAATCCGAGTTTTCCCTGCTTTTGTTGCATTTGCTCCGAAAGTTCAATGGGAATCACACCGTGGAAACTAAGAAAGAAAACTCATGGAACTTTTGACGAAGCTACACTTGATCTTCGTGTGGAAATTAAGAAAGACCTTAGCTTTATTAGACTTGTTACTGTCATTTGCACTCAGCACCCCCAGATTATTCTTAAACTATAAATTACAACACGATGCAACCCTTCTTTTATTATTTATTTAAACTTGTATTAATAGGGGAACGATGGAATTTTAAAAAGTGGAGAGAGGGCAGGGGACTAAATTCAAAATCTCTAATTCTTGAGATCTTTACCTTAATCAAATTCGAAAATAAAAATAATAAGAACTTTTTATTTTATTTTTTAAAACTACATGAAGTACTCCTTTCACCATAGCAACTCGACAGCGTATACATGCATCCATATATATATATATATATAATTTTTAACTTTTTTTTAATATAAGTGAGAGGGTTTGAACCCGAAATGTTTGGATTAAGGATTATTTGCCAAAATTTATTTGCTTACATCATCATTACAATTTCCAACACACCTTTTTATCTTCACAATTACCTTTTTATTTCACATACATCACATCACAAAAAGTGCTACAGTAAAAATATCTCAAATAATTTACAATCCAAACAGAACCCTTATAGTACTTCTCTTTCTCTCGAACCACCCAACCCATCCCATTTTTATATATTCTTGTATTTAATATCTTTCTTACTTTTTTCTAGTAATATAAATATCAATATAATATTAAAAAAATATAAGCATTTATGTGGCTACTGAAAAAAGGCCAACGAGCGCAATTCACTTAGGTAAGGAGCTTATGGTCTTTTTAATTGCAAAGGGCTAACTAGTTTGCAACTTAATTTAGGCTATTGAGAAAGTCTACAATAAACTATAAAGCGTGAGATACTATGTTGCTATAACTTATAGTTTAGGGGGCAAAGTATTAAATTAATCATGAGTAGTTTAGGCGTGCAAATTACAACTACCCCTTTTAATTCATCTTAATTGAGTTAAAATAAATTTGTTAAGATTTCAAATATTTTTTAAGCTGTTTTTATTTGACTTCTCTTGCCCCATTTGTTTTAAAGGGTTTCATGGTGGTGTGTGGGTCATGATCGTTGATTTGTAGAAAGAAAAGAAAGAAGGTCTCCATTTTCTAGACTTATTCCAACTTCAATTCCCTTGAAGTTTCGGGGAATTATTCAAGCTTAAGAAATTCATCAACAAGCCATGAAATTAACAACAACCCTAAGCCCTCAAACATGCTTTTTTTAATCCAAGGAGCAAATAGTTAAATAATTTTAGGTAGTTAATGGGATTATCAAACATCTTCTTCAAGTCCTCATAACAAGTCCAATTGACTCTAGGGGGGGGGGGGGGGGGGACGATCAGGAAGGCCTACTAAATTATAATTAATTAAAGTGAGTTGTTTCAAATCCAGAATAAATGAAATAAAAAACAGAGTGATGGCTGTATTTATTAAAAAAAAAAGGTATACTATATAAAATCCCAAGTGTTGCAACAACATCTCTCGTATTTCTTTCTGCACTTACGGGGCCAAATTGGCATCTGAGCCTTGATTTTGTTGCACCGTGACTTGTAAGATGGCTATCAAAGGTTAGGTATGCTTGTACAATTCATTGCTCAGTCAAAAGAATAGAACATGGAAGAAGAACAGCGAGTAATTCAATTGTCTGATTTCTTTCCTTCTACGTCTTCACAACTTCATTTAAGATTTGATCTACATTCATTCATGATGAAATAGCCAGTATTCAGTTGCAGTGAGCTCTTATCAAACACCAGTACCAGAAAAAGGAGAAACAAAAACAGAATTGTACACTTCCAAAGTCGAAAAACTTTCTTCAGCTTTCTTGGAATCGAAAAACTGCTCAACTACCGGTACGGGTTATGGAGACTACGACAGGGAGGTACTTGTCCAGGACATGTAATGTGGTCAGGCATAACCTAACTAACATCTTGTACCTCGCCGCCTCGGTGGTTAGGCATAAGCCGCATAACCACACAAATTTAAGAAGCTTTCTACAGATGAATTTGAGTCAAGTCTTTGATCGAACTATTGGCAGTCAAAATCAAGTAGCTATTATTAAATACTTCGAACTCGACTCAAACTCGGTCCTTTTTTTTTTTGTCTCCTTTGTAGATGACTAATCGAACTTCCAATTCTAAATTTTCTTAGACAAGGCAAACAACCGTAGGGCCGGACGATTGGATTCAAAACCCAGCTTCTCTTGGGTAAAGTGAATTAGTTCTTGACCGGAGCAAACTCTGCGTTGGCTATTAGATTACAGACTGAGTGGTTGAAGGATCGCAACCGTCAGAATCACCCATTAGTGGATGAGGGGACCTGGACCGTTCTCGTTTGTCCCCGGCTAGCTTGCAAGGAAGGAGTCCGTTCAAGGAAAGTGCATCCGCGACCCCAGGGGTAATCAGTAATCACCCGACCTTTTACTGTCTTGTCTCTCGCATTCGTGCTAAATATGTTGGCGCGATTGCCTTCGATACAAGGCTATGGCAATTCGCACCCAGTCGCACCGACCCGATCGTGGGGTATTATTCACTTGGAAAAAATGTTTTGAAAATTCCATTGCAGATCAGCAAAACCATATGCTGTATACTCTAATTTCTCTTGCGGTCAAAAGGTGAGCATATTAGCGAAACTTGCCATTGAAGATGTAAAAGTGGTTTAGCTCTTGTGTTACAAAACTTGTCTTTTAATTCTTCTATCTTCAAATTGCTTTTTGTTTCTTGTTTTTTTTTTTTTTTTTATCAAAATGGGTTGTGTGCTTATTATTTCACTTATTATGTCCAGATGAAAAACCAAAGAAATTTTATGTGTAGTTTGTTTTGTCAGTATATGAATTATAAAGCATAGTTATACATCAAGTAAATGCATCTACAGACTGAAATTTTGCAATTATTAACATAATTCTAATGTAGCAATATACTACTCAAAGATTTTGAGGTAAGTACGAATAATTTATCTTTTTTTAACATGGTAAAAATAATTGAAATGTGAGATACCATACAGTACATTAGTTGTGGTCATATTGATGCACGACTCTCTAATCAGCTTTAGGCTTTGTTTGGGAGTTTAGGATAGAAAAGAAACTAAGGAAAAACTTAAATTATGAGAGAAGAGAAGAGAATAATGATATGTTGTTTGAGAGTTTTAAAAATTAGTGGAATAATTTTGGATACGGAAGTCATTAAATATTTATTCAATGACTTTTTAAGGACAAAATGGGTATTTTGAAAATATTTGACAAGCTTCCTCAAAGTTTCCTTTCATTTCCGTCCAATTTGCGAGAAAAAGTTTTAACTACTGTGACGCTACATTTCATTCTTTTGAATCCTCCTATTTCCTTCATTTTTTTTCTTATTAAAAACTAACAAACAAAGAAAATTTTGTTTGGATAGGAATGATTTGAAAAAAAATAATTTGCTTGCATCATTCCAACACACCTTTTTATCTTCTCAATCACCTTTTTATCTCACATACATCACATTACATATAATGATTCAGTAATTATTTTAAATAAATATTTCAAATAATTGCCTATCCAAACAGACTCAATTTCTCTTCGTTCCCTTTTTTTTTCTGTCCAAATTCTCAAGTCCCAAACAAAGCCTTAAAGTTGTTTTTTTCTTCGCATCGCGCGATATCCTTTTTTTTTTTTGGGAAATGATAGGTTTCATCATTTACATTTCACAAAAATATTCTTTTCGTCCCTCACTTTTAAAAAGAAGCAATTTCGTTCTTGATATTTAAAAACTGAAGTTATTACATCCCTGAACCCAAATTTCAATCTGAATCAAACCACCAATCAACCTGATTACAAATTTTGGGGGAGTAATTGGTAGATCACTTCTCAACTTGATATTCATGTGAAATTTAATGAACCTAAAAATAAAAAATAAAAAATTATAACATAAAAAAATTAATTTTTCCTACATTATTGTATACATTGACGGTTTTATGTACCGTCATATTATTTCAATTTAAATTTAAACATCAAAATTTATATTTATGATACACATCTAGATTCACAAGCGGATATACTAATAGTGCATGAAAAGATTTACCACAAAAAAAAACTCTACTATTCCAAGACAAAGAATGGCCTTTTATGTTATAATTTTTATTTTTTTGGTTTAATAAATGTCATGTAAATATGATGAAGTTAACCAAGTGAACTGTCAATTCTATTTTCGAAATTTATTACTGGATTATTGGATGGTTTGATTCAAATTGAAAATTAGGTTCAAGAATGTAATAGTTTTAATTTTTAAATGTCAGGGACAAATTTGCTTCATTTTAAAAGTGGGGAACGAAAAAAATATTTTTATAAAATGTGAGGGATGAAACAGGTCATTTTCCCCTTTTTTTTCTTCTTACATCACACTTCCGCGACGATACTTTAGAAGCTGCGGGAGGAGGAGTTGTCTATGAAATTGTGAGCTTGAGAGGAAGCCTCAACCGGTGGTCAACCTTCAAGATTTTTTTTAAGTCAAAATGTCACTTCAATTTATATTAATATAATTAGTGCCTTTACAAGCATTTACTATAATTTAGGGCAACTGCCATACGAGATGACTACTTCTCATTCAAGAATTCGGACGGTTAAAAATTCCCTCTGGTCTAGACCGTAGAGCAGCCCAATGATAAGATGTATTAAAGTTTAAAAGGACGATGCTCTGACTCAATTGCGCTCGTAGACTCGCATGCGTGTGACATCTGAATTCCAAAATCATTTGTACCGACCTTTATTACAGCCATGCGTTGAGTTATTTTGTGTGGATATTGCATTTTTTATTCAAAATTAAAAAATGGTGTTTTTTAAGGGATAATTTCATATACCTCCATCGAGGTTTCTCATAACATCACTCAACTCTCCTAAAGTTTTTAAAATCTCGTTTACTTTTCTTAAATTGACATTTCTTGTAACATTTTAACCCTTTTTAGAGGAAATACAATAAAGATAAAATTTTTGTTTCAATACTACCTTTATGTTGTCCTACTTATGAAATTTATAACAATAATAAAAAAAATAAGGTTAAATTTGTATAATGTGTAAATTTTTTGACGAAACTATTATTTTAGTTGTGCTAGAACAAAAATAAAATTTACGCCTTGAAAAATTCACACATATGAAGATATTATTTTAGTTTTCAATACAATTTAAACTACACCATGAATTAAAACATAATTCCTCAAAATATATCTAGATTTTCTTAATTGTAACTTAACTATGCACGAAAATTTTCAAGATATTAATTACTCACCAAAATCCTCCTAAGTTGTTGACCTTGATTAAATTAATTTATCTACGTCATTTGCTATTCCACCAGGATCCTAATATAAAGAAATGTGAACCATTATTAGCTAGCAATTTATTTTTTAATTTACATTTTTTTGTTTTAAAATTTTAATTTACTAAAATTTTATTTTAGTTTGGCTTTGTGCTTAAATAGTTATTAAGAACAAGGGCAGTGTTGTCAAATTGTGATCTTTGATATGAATATTTAGTATTGTCAAGTTGATAATAGAGGTAAGTGAAATTTTAAAAATTTTAAGAGAGTTGAGTGATAGTATGACAAACCTCAAATGAGGTTTCTAAAATTTTCCCTTGTTTTAATGCTTTTTCTCAAAACTAGCAGTAAAAAATACAAGTTTTTTTTAGTGAATGGGGGTACATCTACAAATTAGCAGGATATATTCAATATTTTTTCAAAAAGACTGCCTAATATTCAAAATTTTATTTTGTTTCAGTAGAGGTGAATTGAACAATGAGTAACTTTGACCAAGATTTCAACAACAAATTTTCTTCTCCTCCGTACTTCTTTCATAGTAGACTTAGCAATCTTTTTTGTTTTTCTGAATAAAAATCTATATTTTAATTATATCTTATCAATTTGAGATTTACAATCACATGGAGTTTAAGTAAAAAAGAATAACAGGGAAATGGGATACTAAGAATACTAGGATCGAAAGTGAAAAAAAAATGACAGATAAATTGAAATAAGATAGATTTGAGTATGACTAGATGTATAGTTTAAGAAGAAAGGTGTTTGTTACTCCTTTTTGTTTTTCTTTTTCTACCGTCTACACAGTGAAAAGTGAAGAAATAGATGACTATTATTTCTTCTCAAAAATTTAATGTTAATACTTAAAAATTCTCATTAAAAGTGGTGATAATTTTTAAAATTTAAATATGAAACAAAATATTAATGTACATCATTTGCAAACCAAATGTCTATTAGTTGTAAAGGACTACTCTTTATGAGTTCGATATTTATTATTGACTCCCAAAATTTGAATATTGAGCTTATTTTGATAATTGTTCAAGCTGTAGCATGAACAAATATTTATACAATCAAAACAAAATTAAATTCAAGAAAATTGATAAATTGTGAAGGTAGTTAAAAAATATGATATTGAGCCGGATTGTAACCTTTTTTTTTTTTTTTTTTTTTTCCTTTTTTGAAAGCCGGTTGTAGCATTGAAATGGTAGACGGGTCAATTGTAATTTTGAAACGACCCATAATTATGTCCAACTGGAGTCAGTTGCGAGTGGCAACGACGAGCATTTTGGCGTCAGCATACGTAATTATAAAATGAAAATCACAAAAAAAAGCTCTCTGGTCTGAATCTGATGATTAGACAGAATCCGTAGCTGTAGGCTAGTTGCGGTTATTTCTTGTCCTCCGCTCGATTCCAGCATAATCTCAGACCCTACACCCACTCCCTCGAACGTGCGTTTTTTTCGGAGGGGAAAAAAAAAAATTCTTTTTTCTTTTCCGCTGTCCGTACTGTTACTTCCTCAACTCTTTGCTTCACCAACACTCGTATGCATAGCTACCTTACCGATATATATTTCTGGAGTTCTGGAAAGCTCTTCAGATCTGGATCGAAAGGAGCAGGAACGGCGAAGTTCGCCGGAAACGGTGATGGCGGAGTCGTTGGAGAAAGTTGACCAGGCTAGAACTTCTTCGACTTCCGGCGAAGTTTCCGTGGAATTAGAGAAGGAAGCTGAAGGCGGAAGTATTAGAAATGGTTATGGTGGTGAAGTACACACCGTCGACTGTAGCAGCAGTGATGCTCCAGTTTCTAATGGCGGAGGTGACTCTTCAGGTTTATTGATTGAACTCGTAGCAAATTTTTTTTTTTTCCTGTTCCCATGCGAAGTAGTAGGACATGAAGGTCGAAATTACGACGATTAAGCTAAATCGAACCCCCTTCCCGGCTGATGCATCCTTTTTGGTTCTGATGAATTAGAAACTTCTCAGTTCTTACGCAATTCGAAGTGGAAGTCTCTCTTTTCAAGTTCTCTTTCTTGAAATTAGGGTGTCTACGTTTTGGTATGGAAGTAAGATGAGAGATGTGACTCTTTGATTGTTGTTTGGCATTGGAATGGTAAAAGTTCCAATTGAATTAATTGCTATTAATTTGCCAGGAACCGCTGGGAGTATCTCCAGAGTGACTACATTACAACCTGAAATTCTGAGTTTAGACAAATTGGAACCACCTTTAAATAATCTTACGTTGGAAAGAGCAAAAACTGAGGGCCAGAGGCATCATAACATACTTTCTGAAGAGGCAGCACAAATTTTTGACGACAAAATTCCTGTGCAACAGAAGGTATTGTTATGTCCTTATTGTGTTTGCGTGTTTCTTTCACATGACAACATTGCGCATCATTTACAAAAAAAGGAGCTAGACTGTTAAGGGCTTTCTATTTTATTTTTATTTCTTTTTTCTTCAGGGTTTATGATGTGGATCTTGGACTTTATTTATTGTCAAAATTAGTTTACCGGCTAGAGTGATTGCTAACATAAACGACTAATATTGTATTTGTGTGGCATTCATCGATCAACCTGAGAATTGAAGAAGTTTATTATAATGTCCTGCTTGCATTCTTTTTTCTTCTACCTGTTATCTGTCTTCTTTCTTGCTTTATCTCCCTTCTTTTGGTCAATTTTCTCTTCAATAGTTAAAATTAATCACTTTTGAAGCATGAATTTGGTGAAAGACCAATTAAAAATTTGAAGATATTGTTCTGGCCATTTGGTCTTGGAAGAAATGCTGTTGATAATGGTCAATTGAAAAGATTAAAGAGTGTGTGGAAGTTCTCACAGTTGTCAGCTTTTGTGTTAGAAAGAATTCCTTTCAGCTCTCGCGTATGGTTTGAAATTGCAGTCATGGGGAATGTTGTAGAAGCGTGCATCCTCATTGGTACATTCAAATGCCACCATAAATACGTATCTATACATTATATAAAGCTAGTATAGTAGCAGTTGTTGTAAACATTTTTGCATTTTTTGAAATTCCAATTTTACCCTTAGAAAAACTAATTTACATCCTAATCACCTAATCACAGCTTGCCAACATAGCTGCTCATAACTACCCTAAGTATTGTAACTACCAAATTAACTATAATCTCATTGAAGCAAATATTAATAAATCAAAGTTCTTTAATGAAAAATGTTAATGTAAAAAAACATAATTTGTGCAAAACTAATTCATGTAATAAATTAATTATTTCTAAATTGGACACATATCTGTGTGTTCTTAACACTAATATTATAATATCCTGGAGAGCTTCCTGAGAGAGCGTGATGTATTGATGATCTACAAAAAACACAATGATAAAATAAGATATGTGAAATATCACTTTGGTGCATGAAGGTAACAACCATGGAGTTAGATGATGGTCTACCAGACTAACACTGTCTTGAACCACTCAAAAAGCAAGAAAAAAAAAAGTCTTGAACTAATTGTTATGCCCCATATTTGTGGAGTTTTTAGGGTGAGGAAAGTGAGACTAATTAATATCTGTGATAACTATAGAATTTTGTTTGTCTCTGTTCTTTTGGTTTCTTTTTTATGAAATGCTAATCTCTACACTACAGGAAACGTTTAGCATCTCTATCACACAAATAGGAAGCCATGTGGAAATCATGCCATGGAAAAAACAAAATCATATGTTGCCTTTGGGACACTGGTTTAGCTGTAGACAATAGGCCATGTCTCTCCCTATAAATTCACTTCTTCTGCATTTTTCTTCAGCTTTCTTACATTGTCAACCAGTGTCCACTTGTTACTTGCTTCAATATATTACAGAAGCAAGTTTCCAGCATACAGTTCTCACCTGTGAAATTCCTTGAGTTTTTGAATCTTAATCCTTTTATGAACAGTCCAGCATTTAAAGAAAATTAGCTTAATTTGATTTCAAGTTGGTGAACATTTTGCAAGTTTGACTGAGCTTAAGCAAGATAATTGGTTTCTTGGGTTGGAGTTTGTATTGGAAAAGTTCAATGTCTGACGCAGGTTGTTGAATATTGTTCTTCAGATTACAAGGTCCATGACTATTTGGCATTTTCAGTTCATAAAAGGATGCATTGAGGTCTCCTTAATGTGTATTATCCTATTATTGTTATTAGATGCATTTATTCATTTACAAAGATCAGATACTGACTTGGTGTATCTATTAAGAGCAGTTATTTTCCAATTTGCATCAGTTTCATTAAGATGCTTTTTGGTGCAATACTATTAATGTTATAGCTGCATACAGTGTCATGAAGTTTCTAAATCTTGGTGATCTCCTTACTGTAGATTACTTATTGCACATGGTGACACTTTAAGTACTTACATGCTTGCAATCTTTTTTTAAACATTTAAAAAATTGCAGCTCAAATTGTTGAACAGAATAGCTACTGTCAAAGATGATGGAACTGTAGAGTTTGAATTTCCTGGAGATGTTGAACCTCAGGCTATAGGAATTGCCAGTGAACAACCATCTGAAGCTGATGACATACCTCTTGATGATACAGAACTTCGCTATATTCCACCACTACAGATAGTGATGCTTATAGTTGGAACACGTGGTGATGTGCAACCATTTATTGCAATTGGAAAGAAATTGCAGGTACATTTGCTCTGCCTTGCTAACTGATATCTTGATTATCATCATTTCTAGGTACAAGAGAACTTATTATGTATATGCTCATGCAGTATGCAGCTCCACTCCCTAAGAAACATAGGTTTCTTAATGTCAAATTATCTTTCCTTCCAACTAGGATATCTTTGGGTTTTCTGGTCATTTGTACTCTTTCAGTTGGTTGCCTACTGGTTATGTGTATATTATCATTCCAACCATATATGATACTGTCCAGCTGTGAGTTGGGGTTTGCATGATTTGCATTGTGTGGAGTGCCACTGTTTTCTTTATTCTGTTCTAAAGTTTAGAAGATACTGGATTTGGATTTCTCTTCATTTGCCTGCACCATTGGAGGATGCAGGTGTCATAAATGCAACAGCTTAGACCCTAGTATCTGGATATTGTAACTGCAACATCAACCACTTTTTCTTCCCATGTTTTTGGGCAACCACCGATCCATTTTGGGAAAAGGATGTTGGTTGTCATACGTTTCTTTTGGTGTTCCAGTTCTAATCTATCAATAAAAATAGGCTTTTGGGAGCCTCCTTCTATAGTGTTTACTTATTGGAATATAAATGGTTTACCATGTTTTTGGGCCGTCTAATTTGGCCTAGATGACTAGCACTTGATAACTCTAGAAAAGCTAAAGAAGCTGAGTCCATTGGAGCTGCAATCTCCTTGAAACTAGATCTTGGATGATTTATTCTTCTCTCTTAAACAGGGATTAGTAAGTCTATCAATCATCATTAAAGATAATAATGTGATTGAGTCCATGAAATTTTACTGATAAAGATTTTGTTGCAGGACTATGGCCATCGTGTAAGGCTGGCAACTCATTCAAATTTTAAAGAGTTTGTGTTGACTTCTGGGTTGGAATTCTATCCTCTTGGTGGCGATCCAAAAGTCCTTGCTGGATGTCCGTACTTCATTTTTCCTGTTTAATTTAATACAATTGTCATGAAATGATTGTTTTTTTCTGTTCACGCCGAACTTATCTTGTATTTGATGTTAAAGTTTGGTTTAAACTGCCGAGGATGTACTTCTGTGTTTACTTGTTTGATATGTTTTGATCAATTAATGCAGGCAAGACTTCTGATTATATCCTAATCAAATGACACATGAACATCTTGTAAAGTTTTCAACTGGTTTAGGATGATGGGTTGGAACATTGTTGCTAAGACGATATGGACAATTATATTGGATATAGGCATGCATTGAATTTGTTTCCTGTTTTGCCTGTCAAATATTGTGTATACCAGATTTCTCAATTCTTATTTGTCTATACATTTTACTGTTGTCACACTGAAATGCGTCCACACTAAAGGAAAGCAACTTTTGACTCTAAAAGACGTGTCTTTACAGTTAGATAAGACATGCTTTCTGATAATCATGATGTATACATAGCAATCTTATGGTTTATCAGGCTTTAAAACATCTGAAGTGTAAAGTTTATAATGTCCATCTTCATTTTGCAGTGCATTAGTATGCTTTATCAGGTTATTGTTCCTGGGACTAGATTCTTCAAATCATCATCTTTTTCTCTCTAAAAATTCGTTTCTCCTTTAGTTAGCCATATCTTGAACATTTGAAAAGTGGATAATGTGCATTCCAATATAAAGCACTTTACTGCAGCAATGGATTTGAACTCCCAGAAGTTCAAAGTTCTGAAATATCAGCGCATCTTTCTTCCCTGCTGCTATGTGCTAACTACGACTTCACTCCAAATATTGTCCCTGCCAGGCTCTCGACTTAACCCTGCTTTCGTCTTCTTATTAGCACTTCCCCAGTTCGAAGATTTGTCTTTCAGTTGCATCTGATCTTGGTTTGTAGATCATCCTCTATTTTGGCAAACTTTTGGGATGCTAATATATTTTTTAATGTACTCTAAGTTGTGGTGTTGGGGCTTTTAGCAGTTTGTAAGGCAGTCAAATCTGAACTTGGTAATATATTGAGACATAATTGAATTACCACTAAGTTTTCAAATTTGGCATTTTCTCATTGGTGAATGCTTGTGCAGAAGCAAGGATGTTAAATAACGGTTCTGTTTTTTTTTTTTTTTCCCCTTCTTTTGATTGGAATTTTTGCAGACATGGTTAAGAACAAAGGTTTTCTGCCATCAGGACCTTCAGAAATACCTATCCAACGGAATCAAATAAAGGAAATAATAAATTCTTTACTCCCTGCTTGTAAAGAACCTGATGTTGATACGGGAATTCCTTTCAAAGCTGATGCAATTATTGCAAATCCTCCAGCATATGGTTAGATTCCATAGTCTATTAAATCTACTGGTCATTCTTGTCCACTTAATTACACAATTGTTTGTCCTGTGCCTTGTAGTAGAAGCTCCCCCCCCCCCCCCCAAACAACAAAAAATGCATGTCAATAATCAGCAGGTTTCTTTCATTATATTACTGTTCAGAGGCAAGTTATAATTCAACTAATTTAATAAAGTAACCCAAAAAGTCCAGTTAACATCTTTGACACAACCCAAAAAGTCCAATAATAACACCTATGTGGTTTTTATGTAGTTGGGCACCTCATAAAATTCAAGTTTAGATGATTAGAGGAGAGTGTCACTAAAGGTGCAGGCAAACACATTAATATCTGCAGCTAACCAATTTAAGTTATGTTTCAGGACATACACATGTTGCAGAGGCATTAAAAGTTCCACTCCACATATTTTTTACAATGCCATGGACGTAAGTTTTATATGGTTAGCAGAGTTATAACAAATGTAGTTTTAGTTCAAATTCATTTATATTGTTGATTAACCTTCTTATTCTTATGTATTTTCAACTGCTGATTCTAGATATATTGACCAATTAGCATCTTATCTTTCCAACAGGCCAACTAGTGAATTTCCCCATCCTTTATCCCGTGTTAAACAACCAGCAGGATATAGGGTAATTGTTCATTTGTAATTTTTTGCGATCTTGTCATCATTTATCTGAAATTTTGTGCTTCAGAATTCCTTTCTCTTGTCTTTCCTCTGGGACTTTTCTCTCACTAGTTTTATCCTCTCCTCTTCTCAATTGTTGGTTGGCTTCACCAGAATTTTTTGTTTCCTGGGTAACAATTGTTCGTGTGAATTCTGCAGCTTTCATATCAGATTGTTGACTCCTTAATCTGGCTAGGAATAAGGGATATGATAAATGATGCAAGAAAGAAAAAACTGAAGCTACGGCCAGTCACTTACCTGAGTGGCTCACAAGGCTCTGAGTCTGATATTCCACATGGTTACATATGGAGTCCCCACCTTGTTCCTAAGCCAAAAGGTATTAAACAGATACCCCCTATTATGAGAAAGTTATGCTTCATTTTCCAAGAATCCAGGAGGTTTTATATCTGAACATTTTACAATTTTGAGCTTGTTGAATGGGTATGCAGTCTATTGACAATTAGATATTAATTATTCTAGATCTCATAGCTTGTGACTTGTTTTCTTTCTCTTGGCATACAATGCAGCCTGGACTGATGTTTTAGAGTCTGATCCTTCTTTGTGTTTTTTATTTTGTAGATTGGGGACAAAAGGTGGATGTTGTAGGTTTTTGCTTCCTTGATCTAGCATCAAATTATCAGCCTCCTGAACCACTTGTAAACTGGCTTAACGCTGGTCCAAAACCCATTTACATTGGATTTGGTAGCCTTGTGAGTTTGGAAAATTCCAACTTTACTGTTATGTGTTCACCATTCCTGTCATGGTGGTTGACTTTCTTTTTGGTTTTGATATAGAGAAGATAGTCCTGGTTGACTTTGGTTCCCTTGAATTTCAGTTACCAATCAGCTAATCCCTCATCATCTTGGACAACATCACTTGAAATCACTGCTTTGACAATAACTATTCTTTTCCCTATGAATACTCCAAGCAGCTCTTGAAATGCCTTTCTGATTATGATTCTGCTAAGTACAGCTTTAAGCTTTCGAACTTTTTACGTCTTGTTCACAGACTTCAATCCCATCAAGCTGGTAGAATTTTTTCCCCTCTCTTGATGGACCAACATCAGTTGAACCAAAAAGGAGTTAACAGAACTATTTTGTCATTGGTTGGGTTTTAACAGATCCTCTGTTAAAAAATACGCTGGAAAAATTCTTGGCTATCCCTCATTTAGTGAGAAAATTCACCTAACATACACTTATTCATACATCTCCATTGCTATTTGACATTATAAACTGCTATCACATGCCTTCATGCACCTTGGCTATCCAGATTTGTGTCTCTTTTACCTTAATCTGGCATGTATCTTTTGTCTCAGCCTGTTCAAGAGCCAGAGAAAATGACCCAAATAATTGTTGAAGCATTGGAGAAAACTGGGCAAAGAGGCATCATTAACAAAGGCTGGGGAGGCCTTGGTAACTGTAAGTTTTTGTTTCTTGTACTTGATTCTCTTGTTTATGATTGCATTGGCAAATTCATACTTCTTGCTATAGGGATTCTCTGTTATTGATTTAGCTGATTTCCTTCCAGTGGCTGAACCAAAGGACTTCATATATTTGCTGGATAATGTCCCTCATGATTGGCTCTTCTTGCAATGTGCTGCCGTGGTAAGCTTTTGTCATCTTTGTTGCAATGTGCTTGCTTGAACTGGTGTTATTTTGTGTTTATGGACATGAATGTTTTCTTGGAATTTCTCAGAGTAGCATATTGCTTTAAGCATGGAGAAATAGAAGTTCATGAAATCTCTTTCAAATGTTATTTTTTGATGACTGTGTATTGATTGGTGGATATGAGTATGACCATAATTTTGCACTACAGTTGGTGGAAAGACATGAGTTCAAGATAGCTTGAAGCATTAAAAATCATTGTTCTCTCTGAACTTCATACAGAGAGAGGGATGGCATTAGTTTTAATAATTAGTTGACATTTCACTATCCTTGGGCATACAGTGTGTGTATACAGCCAGAAATTTGAAAAAGAACAAAAAAAAAGGGTAAAAGCACAGGGCGGTGATAGCGTCAGCTTTATTATGTGGACCAACATGGTCTGCTGCCATTTGAGCAGCTAATAAACAAGTTTTTTGAGCATAAGGCTAATAGCAAACATGACAGTTGTAGCATTAATTGATTTATGTTTTTGGTATAACAAACTCTAGCACAGGTTTCCAATAGTAAATTCGAGCTGGCCTTGCCAATTTGTGAAATCTACACCTGTAGCTTCTTTATGAGAGTTTTGGTCTTACTTTTAAGTCATTTGTAATTTCTGTTGTGCATCTAAGAATTCAGATCAGATGAATATTTTTGGTTCAATATCTATTTGATTAAATGGTGCTCTTTGTTCTGAGCTGGACCTGAAAAAGTATCCTACCTGCACTCATATATGAGCAGGTGAGCTTAATCCCCATTGTTTTGCATTTTGTTTCAGGTGCACCATGGAGGTGCTGGAACAACAGCTGCTGGTCTTAAGGCTGCGGTAAGTAGAACATGAAACAATGTAACATTTGGCAGATTGTTTGATTATTGTTTCTGAAGCTGTACATGACAATCGGTCCAAACTGCAGTGTCCAACAACAGTTGTACCTTTCTTTGGTGACCAACCATTTTGGGGTGAGAGAGTACATGCTAGAGGTGTAGGTCCTGCTCCTATACCAGTCGATGAATTCACACTTCCAAAATTGGTTCATGCAATTAATTTCATGTTAGATGCGGAGGTACTTGTGCGAAATTTGCTTTTGTCTAATATACCTTCTCTCCGTTCGAGACCTTGTAAGGAAAAATATTTTTTGTGGTGCAATTCAAATGATGATGCACAGGTTAAAGAGCGTGCAGTTGCACTTGCAAAGGCTATGGAGGATGAAGATGGAGTAACAGGAGCAGTGAGAGCCTTCCTCAAACATCTGCCGCGTAAAAAAATGGAGCCCGAGCCAGTACCTGCAGCTTCAAGCTTTCTGTCTATAACAAAATGCTTTGGCTGCTCTTAGGATTTTATTTGTGGTACCATGCTTTTGGATTTGTCTATTCTTGATTAGTCGTAGATTTTTGATAGTGTAATTATGTTTGCACCTCGTTTTTTCTTTGGCCTTTCTCCAGTCCTAAGTTTTCTTACCTTGTCTATAGCTTTTCAAAATCGGGTTAGTTTTTCCTCTCGCCAATTCCAATCCCCAGTCAAAGGGAAGAAATGTATTCATGCACTCGGCGGTTACCGGTCATCTTGATTAATCTTCACTCAATTAAGAAATTATTCTTAATCATTCATTCCTGAGTTCATTTTTTTGGGAATCTGTTGCTGTATGGATGTATCCGTTTATAAACACACAGTCTCTCTCTCTCTCTTCCCCCCCACCCCCCATCCTCGATTATTCTCGCACTTGGCCACGGGAGTCCTGCTGGTATGATTTTTTTACTATTTTCTTTAAGGATCATTTGAATGCATTTTTTTTGTAATGCTTATTGATTTCTTACCAGGACCAGCCGGGCGATCTTTGGCGGGGGATTAGGAAAATTCTCCTACTGCCAAGGCAATATTATTAAATTGGGCTTTGCTTAAACTAGTTCGTATGCCGAATCTTAGAGAACGTTATGATATTTGCCTTCTGGGGTTGGCCGTCGCAGTGAGTAATTAATTCGGGAGATGATGTTGAGCTGCATTCTTGATTTCTTTCTCATGGTTAAAGAAAGCAAATCTATGGCCTTGTTTTCTGGTCGGGGACATTTGCCGACCGATAATTAATTGCATTGTAAATTGCGGTTGGCGTGGAGAATCAGAATCGCCACTGCAGTTCTCAAGCAAAGTTTATGGCCAAAGTGGTTGTGTAAGTTTTAGGCTCTTTTGATTCGTTGGCGAGTGCTATGACACAGTTTGGGAAAAAACGATGGGGAGGTTCATTATGTTATGCAGCAGCAGTATTCACTACAATCCGTGGTAAATTGTCTTGTACGTGTCCATGTGGAAAACCCAGGCATGCAACGACGAATGGATGAAAGCTGATCAAGTTGCATGGAAATGGCGGTGGATGTGTCAGATGGTACAGATGAACCAGTGCGTAGTGGCCGAATCCCCCCCATAACTATTTATTATAAAGCTAAAAATGGCAGCATAGGCCATTAGCATAAAGAGAGATAGAGAAGCTGGACTCAGGCAACTACCTCTCTGACCAAGTGGGGGACAATTCTAGCTTTGTCTTTGAATTGCCCCCCCGGTCATCCATATTGGCGTTTTGGGTATTACAGCTCAGAACTTCACTCTCTCCGCGTCTAATCCAATTTCCTGAATCATGCATACCTTTTAATTGATTCACCGCTTGATGCTGGTTGGACAAAAGAGTGTGTCACTCGCAGTAAATTGGTTACTTCGATGGAAATAGTTACAACCAAAACTCTCTCAAGGTATGGGGATGGATTTTTGGTCGCTGACGATGACAAGGAGTGTGAGAAGCAAAGGAGTGAAATAAAAGAAGAGTGATGATTCATGACGCTTATCTCTGCATGAAAAACCCAAGTGCCAAAGTCAGAGGAAGAGAGGCAGCAGAGAGAGAGAGAACCCATTTCCCCAAGCCAATTTTACATAGACACATCTCTATCTTTGCTTCCTCCAGTATCACCTCTCTTTGCTTCAGCATGCATAAACGTAGCGTATTGGAGGAGGATGCTTCTGTAGTAACTTATCCTCCTCTTATCTCTTCTTCTGTTTCCCACTCCCAAGCCCATACGCTCTCTCTTGCTCTTTGTCCATGCACTCTTTTTAATGATCCCACTTACACCACAGACAGCTCTTCACATTTCCCAAGCCTCCCATAACTGCTGACTGAACTCCCACCATCCTTACAAGTTACAACTAAGTTCTTTTTCTTTTGATCAGATCATCAAACCCCTCCCCAGCCCAGGTACTTGAAAAGTCTGTAAACTAGTTCCATTCTGTTCCTCCACCTGTTATTTCTGCATAAGGAAAGCCAACATCCCCTACTTACTCAAGGTTTGTTTGAATATACTACATATATACATCTGCCTAATATGTAAATATGTCCAATCCATCCTCAATCTACCTACCCCTCTTAAACAAATTTTTTTTTTTAAAAAAAAATAATAACCGCTTGATTTATATGTTTTCATGTTTCTTTTGTCATTAATCCTTCCGTTGTTATGTTGTCGTCATATATAGGTATGAGTTGCGAGAATGGAGTCCATGTCTCCCCAACCAACGCTGAAGACGCAACAAGATCATTTCCTTGCTTGTATTGTTCGCGAAAGTTTCATAGTTCACAAGCTTTAGGAGGTCATCAAAATGCCCATAAGAAAGAGAGGAGTGCAGCTAGGAAGAATAAAAGGGTTTCTCCTGAACTGAACACCTACTCTTCCCTCCCACAACCACCACTAGTATTTGCTCCGAATCATCCAATTGGTATTCTCAACCCTTCTGTCTACCTAACTGCTCATGCGGGCAACCTTTGCCAATTCCCTGCTGGCCATCAAGTTTCTAACAGGTTTGGATCAAACAATGCAGCACCGCGGTTTGAGAATATGGTGCTTTATCGTTGCAACTACTTGAATAACCCGTATAATCAGCATGAAGCGGATGAGAGAAGCTTGTCAAATTGGCAAAGAAATTCAACTAGGTGCAATGGCAATAGCGGAGAATGCTCGGGGATTCTGCCCTCGCTAAATAAAAACCAGAGCTGTGGTGTTGATGATAAGGATAAAGATCAGAAGCTTGATTTGTCTCTCCATTTGTAGGAAACAAGAGCCTGGGAATATTTTATGAATACCTGCATGTCTGGCTAGGCCGCTTTTCATGGCCTCGAGTATCATGGTTAGGCTAATTTTGTTGACCGACCTCGAATCATGTTAGTCCTTTTTCAAGCTAGGAACTACTTAGAGTATTTCCAGATTTTTTATTCTAATGATCTACGCCGTTTAACTTCTTTCTTCACTTGTCCTCCTATTCCTAATAAAGATTACGGTGGTTTCCTCAATCAGTGAACTTTTAATTATTTTAATACATAACCTCCGCAGATTTGAAAACCAAAAAGGAGAAAACAGTTCAAATGTCATGAATTAATCCCTTCTTAAGATGATAGGAGAGTTTGTTTTCATGATCAGGGCATGTAATTTTTGAAGACTGTTTTATGTTGATTTAGATAAACCATGAAAGACAATCCCATAGAAAATCAAAGCAAAAATGGATTATGTTATTCGTTGTCTCAATTTAAGTATCCGGATTCCTGGTTACCATTATTAGTCCAAGCTAAGTGAATACAAAATCTACTCAATTGCACTACTGTGTTTTTGAAGATACTTGCAAGTTAGTGCATGTTTAAGATCAAGTGATTGGGTGTGCAAATAGTTTTGGTTTACTTGGACCTAAAACGTTTTTCGTTCATAACCTCACGGATTATGCTCCTATAAATTAAGATCTACCTATTAATTTTAATCTTTTTTTTTTTGGTACAACGTTTTAGTATTTGATACGGATTGATATGGAGATTGAAGAACAGTAATACGGATTGAATTTTGCGTTTTGTCCCATAATTGTAGGAACCGGGGCTGTCTGAAGCATTAGTAGCCGAAGAGGGAGGATGAGTGATCTACAGTACACAGATGACAAATGTAAAGTTGTAATGATGATGACCAGCACTGGAATGGAAATTCCTCTCGAATCTGGGCAGCGGAACTGGATTTGCTCTTGTTGCCGCCGTCGATCCAGAATAAGAAGAAATGGGTCCGTGCGATATTTTTTTTCTAGCCCAATCCAGAATAAAAGAGTAGGGGTCGATCACAGGGGCTACTGGCAAATAATTTTGCTACTGATTCTGAGAATAATGTGGTGCGAGGATGACCGCAAAAACTCCATAAAACTTGTAGCAATAATTTGTTACCAGCAAGCTGTAAACGTAAAATGCTTGATCACTCGAGGAAATTTAGAATTTGTGAGAGTCAATAATATATCATTCTTTCATGGTTCCAGGGGAATCATGAAGTCTCATTTGCATTCTCTAACACCACACTTCTATATAAGTTCGGGATACAAAGCTAAAAGAAACTTTACGAACCAAAATTTCCACAAAGAAAGAACTTCCACTAGGAATAATAAATAGCATTGAGGGACATGTCTTAGTCCAATCATTAATGTTTAAGGTGGCAACTAGAGCTGTTAATCGAACCGGATAGCTCGCGAGCCGAGTTCGACCCGGCTCGTTTACTGAGGAAAACAAGCCGATCTCGAGTTGTATATATACTCGTCTATTAAACGAGCCGAGATATGCTCGACAAGCTCGAATAGTAGGGGCATTATCATAATTTCATTGTATATCTAATAGTTTTACCCTCTTTCCTTTTTTCGATAAGGGTTCGACTCCGCTCGTTAAGTTCGGCTCGATTTTGAACTCGAGTTCGAGTTTTCAGCCGAATTTGACGAGTCGATCTCGAACAGCTTTTGAACCTCGAATTACTAATCGAGCGAGATCGAGCTAGCTCGATTGGAGGTTCGAGTCGAGCTCGCTCGATTATCATGTGCTCGAGCTCGACTCGACTCGATTAACAACTCTCGTGTCAACGGGAAATTTGCCATTTTCACAAGAGTCTTTTCGTTGCTTAATGATGTCTTGAATATAGCAGCAGCAGCAAGCAGCATTGGAGGGCGTTACTGCCGCACATTAATCGAGGATGATGTGGTTTGTTGACTTCTGCCGCCTTTGGATATCGAATTCAATCGAACTGATTAGCAAGTCTTCGCTTTCATCAATCACCAGTTTCTCTTTTTTTTTTTTTTGTTTTCTTCCACTGGTTACTTTCAGCACTTGGATCGCAAAATGGATGTAGACGTGCTTGCTTGGCAATTAACTGAACTAGTACTAGTATTTAATTAGGATTTTGATGAAAACAACTATGAAATGAGAAGCTAAACGACGAGACATATTCCCAGTTTCACATGACCCATTCCGTCCTCAGACCTGAATCAGCCAGTGTTACTGTTATGTCGACAAAATAGAACTAGTAATTGGAACAAAGATAGAATGATTAGACGACATGGGCTGGCTTTGATGACTTTCAATGAAAGGAATCCCTGCTACACCGACCTCACCTCACGTGCTTGTGTGCGGTGAATGCTGCTGCAGTTTGCAAGGAGAAAACACGGAGGATTCACCAGAAAATCATTCACAAAATTTTGGCCCAATCATGCCTAACTTGTAACTGAACTATACACGTAAACGTATTACTCAAAGGAAAAAATAAAGATGAAGCACAGGTATATAATATACTGACTCAGTTTGAATGATAAAGATGGACAAGATTAATAGCTATGCCACTTACAAAAGTCTAATTATGCTACGTTTATTCCATTACTTGTAACTTTTCGGCTTACCAAATTTTGATGTTAGCTAAACATCTGTTGAATCTCAGCATATAACCTTTGTGCCTGGAATTACGGTAGTGGGTTTGGATTGAAATTGACTATCAGACCTAATGGTTGGAATTCTATTAGGATCACTTCCCAGATGGTCAACTTCAACGACCAAAAGAATTATGATCGCCATTTTCTACAATGTGCGTTTAACCGCATGCCCAGCGACAACGAAGAATTAAACGAAAAAAAATAGAATCCCCGAAAGGGACATATCACATATAGGGTGGATAGATGTCCATGTAGTTGAAATATGGCAGTGCCCTTTGTGGATGGGTGAGTTGAGACTTAATTACAGGTAGTCACCTTCTTGTTAGTTCACTTGGTGGCTCACTCTATCGAGTTTTGACCCCTTGGTGATGGTGCAAAATGGTGAATCACCCACCACCTTCTTGAAAACAAATTATCTAATCACTTCTTTCCTTGATTGTGCAAATGCTATCCATCTTCATTTGGATTGAAGAATTAGGCTTGGAAGGGGGTAGGGGGGAAGGGATTGGGAATCTACAAATAAAGATTAAGGAGGTGTTATTAAGACGATGAATGGATTTTAATCTCACTCATACCCATATAATATTTGTTTAAGATTAACCATAATCACCAATTAAAGATCACTCCTTCTCCCTTTATTTTCTCAAAAAAAAAAAAAACTCTCTGGCTAAAACTCTCTTCAATTCTCTCATGGGAGAGAGAGAAGATTTTTTCAGCAGATCTTACCATAATATCTGGACTTGAAGCATGTAATCAACAAATCTGGCGGTTGAAAGCATGCACAGATGTCCATGGAGTTATAATTATTTTATTTTATTTTTTAAATTTGGAACTTTATAATATAGTTTTATTATTTTTTAGGTCTGAAGTATTCTTTCTTCGTATCTGTTCTTTGATACCTGTGTATATTTGATATGTAATTTCTACCATCAGTGCAGATTTTAATGAAATTATGATATTGTATCAAAAAAAATTAACCGTAATCAGTTCCGTGGATTTCATAAATTACTTCTATGGGCCTTATTATTAACCATTAAAGACTAGGGTTCACTTATTTATTTATCCTTTTATTACTAACCATTCAGAATTGTGTTGTTTATTGAAGACGGACCGCGAAAGGGAAGGAAATGAATAAGACTAGCTAAGTAGTGACTGGTACGGGTATGAATTGAATAAGAGAAGCTAATTCCCCTTCCCCCTTGATTAGCGCGGTGCATTGGCATGTGAAAGGGAAGGAAATGAATTAAAACATATTAGGTTTCTCAAATCATCTAACTTCTGATGACATTGGATTTCTTAGGCTAGCCCCAGAAAAATGCAGGCATGCTGTTGCAAGTGTTGACCATTCAAGAGAAAAGATTATTGAAATCCGCATTAGTTTCTTGGTATTGAAAAACGAAATCCTACATTAGTTCCTTTAAAACAAAAGTTGGATCCCTACGTACGTACTTGCCGGGGTTGGTGAATTGACTAACCGACGAAAAGTTGAGGCCTGGTTCAATAAATTGGGTGAGTAAAATGAGCACTCAGTTAACGAGGAAACCACCAGAGACTTGAGAGAAGCTGCAAATGCAACTGGGTAGGTCATTTAGGTCGACCCATTTCGACTCTCAACTCTCAACTGGGTGGCAATTGATCTTTCATCTTCTTCTAACCTTTGCTGATCACTGAGGACTATAATGTTGCTCCTTTGGCCCATTATAGTCAACTAACCCTATCCATCAATTCAAAGAATTGATTAAGTTAACCCCACTCTGGAAAGAATATAAGGAATGGCACTAGTCAAACTTTTTCATTAAAGTCGCTACACCAAAACTTAATTGCCTGCTTGACTCAGATTACGACTTCTAGATTAATTTGGTCCAACAAAAAACTCCTCCACATTCGAAGTTAACTATCTACATCATTCATCGAGGACAAGTGTGTCTTCCGTGTTAAATTCTTGCTAGACAAAAGAAAAGGCCGACTGTGAATTTATCGAAACAGCAATCCAGAGTAGTTTGATGCATGCTAGAGTAGATAGAGCTTTGGAGGGACTGCATATCACCAATCCAGTAAATTACTGATTACTCTCTCTCAAGTAGTTTGAGTCTTGCCAACGGCCTCTTGAGCTGGTGAAGGCGAGAAGTCAAGGGTTCAACTTTTGCCTCTATTCTGGTACCAACCAAAAGGTGACATTATGAGTTTCTACACATTTTGCTGTCGCAGCAAATACTCAAAACTATAATGGCATGTATACATAAAATGAGAGGCAGGAAATCCTCTTAAGCGTTTGTTTCTGAAAAATGAAAAAGAGACTAAACAGTACCATTTGTTTGAAATGGAGATTAATGATCAATTTAGTTGAGGATAATCTCACTCAATCCTTATTAGTTATATTGGGAGATCCAAACAAATGCGGATCAATTTGGGTGTTACTCCTATTCGATAGTAACTTTTACCAGTGGTACAGGGCAGCGTGCCACGACCACAAGAGGTTAAAGGGAGAGCGAATGGAAGAGTCACTTTCACTTACTGGCAGTTTAGTTAGGGGTTAGACCTTCGGATGTGGACAAGCAATTGTTTTTTTTTTTTTTCACTTCGCACGAACATAGACAAGCAATGGCTGAAACTTCCAAATTTATTGTTAAGAAATTATGATTCTACAATATTATAGTTTGATCATTAGGATTCCGTGAATTCAAGTCTTATATTTCACTAATCTAGATAAATTATTTTTCACAAAATGTAAACTAAATTAAATATTAGCATGTAATACTTGAGAACGCACATGATCTTTTTTGTGCTAAAGTTGGAGTATTTTTTACATTTATCAAAAAACATATGTTTTCATAAATTATAATTTCACAGATAAACAAATTTTGTTTTCGGACAATATTTATAGAATTTTACGATTCTACAACCTAATTTTATGATTTCAAAATGATTAAAGATCTATTTTGAAAACATTAGAAAAGCCAATTAATCTAACGGATGTAAAAAAGAGTAAGAAAGCGCAAGAAAAGAAAGAGTTCAGTTAGTGGCAGTTAGGTGAGTTAGGTTAGATCTTCAGTTAGCAATAGGTTTTTATTGTTGTGAAACTTCCAACTTTCTTGCTGTTAAGATTTTATGGCTCTACAAATTTATAAATTATATTTATAAACTTCCAAATTCAAGGAGATTTAAAATTGTAGTGGCAGCAATTTAGGTGAGACTTAATGGGGAGGAAAAGTGGTAATAGTTAAAATTCTAAATACATGAATTTGTTAAGATTTTATGATTCTACTATCTAAATTTATAAATTTAATTTGATCTTGACCTAGTAGCATTATCCACTTTCATTCAAGAACTGTATTGACATAGTGATAGGAATTTATGTGAGATAGGTTAGATTTAATAGGGTGGAAAAGTGATGATTGTTAAACTTTTAAATACATAAATAAATTTGTTAAGATTGTATGATTCTACTATCCAAATTTATAAATTTAATTTGATCTTGACCTAGTAGCATTATCCACTTTTATTCAAGAATTAAATGGGATCCTAGATTTAATGGGTGGATAAGCATATTGCTTAAACTTCCAAATACATAAATTTGTCAAGATTTTATGATTGTAACATCCAAATTTATAAATTTGATTTCAACCTAGTAGCATTATCCACTTTGATGACTAGAATTTTGTGGATTAAGTCTTATATTTTAAAAACTTTAGATACATTCTATATATATATATTAGCCAAAATGTAAAATAAATTCTAGAAGGTCTTGAATTTTTATACTATTAGCATATAATAGTTGAAACTATACATCTTAGTTGAACAAACTTAATTGTTTGGCTAGCATTGCATTTTCTATCTTCATTGACATGTGTTTTCATAGACTATAAGCTAACAAACAAATAAATTGTTAGTTTTTATTTGGATTCTATAAGTTTAAAGTCCGATTCTATTGTTTCAAAACAATCCAAGGTATGATTTTGATTTTGATTTTTAAAACCACCACTAAGCAACATAATAGACCAAAAATAACTCAATCAGTACAATCAGCCACACGACTATCCAAATATCCAAATAGGATCCCTTCATAATACTACTAGTAGTACTAGAATCGAATTTTAAAAATCCAACTAAGTAAATACTCTATAACAATCTAATTTGGAAATCACACACCCTTTGACTAATGAGCCTAGCAGTCTAACGCAGCGTGAAGCAGGAGTCCGGTGCTTTCTTTGTTGTTTTGCTCTCCTACTATAAAAAGGCTGCTTCATCGAAGCTTTTCTTTGACTCCATCTCTATATTTCCATTTCCTCCTTCTTCTTCGAGAAAAGTACAGAGGGTGTGTTGTCTTTCTTAACCAGCAATGAGTGTCTCTCTTAAATATTTCAGTCTTTGTTCATTGTTAACCATAATGCTCGTATCTCTAAATGCGGGTGCAGAAACAGAAAGGTATTGGGTTTCGTCTGTTTTAACTCACCTTTGTTTAGCGAGTACAGAAGGAAAAAGAGTGTTCAGTTGAATGCAATTTGATTGATTTTTTGATCATTTACGTACCGCTACATTGCACAGTTACGTTGAGGACGGCAAGGTGTTGCAGAGCACAGGAAACTCAACAATCCCATTAAGGTTAGTTACTTTTACAAGCATTTTAGAACCAATTCCGAATTTCTGTCTTTAAGTACAGGTAGTGATCTGCATATTAACATGCTTCTTGCCCTGTCTTCAACAATTTCTTGAAGAAACTAACAACATGATGGTCTTGTAAACCGTATTCCTGCATTGGTAAAACAGAGCGAAACTGTCTCTTCTCAAAAGTTCTTTGATTTGTATCCCAAGATTGCCATCGGAAACAAGTGCATTTCGTGTTCTGATGATTCCAGAGTCGGCTTTAGAGAAAATCGAAAGTGTATGAGGCTAGCCATGTCAATAATAGACAAGAGAGTAGAAGGGAATGAATATTCATTAACCAACCGCCCCTTCAGTTTCCAGCCAATAGCAAGCTCTGTTTCATGTGTTGCTGTGTCGAAAACGGTGTAATATTAATAAAGTACCAAGAACTAATGGACGATCAAATCCTAAGGTTGTGGTTGCAAATGGAATTAATATGCATGTGGACTTTGGAGAATGGCAAGTAGTCGCGAGTTGTGGGGGGGTTTTTTTTTTCTCTCTAATCTCCCAATTGATAACTTTTCTTTCCAGGCCAAATGAAGAGGCTGAATTCAAGCACGAGCACGCTGTCGTCGATCCAGAAATGGTCGCTTCCATGGTTGATATGTGAGTGTCCTCGATTAACGGAATGATTTTCTTTTACTTTGTACTGATTTGATATCCTATCTTGCGTAACTTGGATCTATTCCCCCTCCCAGAACAGAACAGAATTCATGTGTCCTCAATTAATGAAGGATCATGGACAAAGACAATGTGAAAACACACCTCACATGATCCCAACACTTACCCATGCAATGTAAAACTGCAGTTAAAAGTTTGTCTGTAGTATGATATGAACCCGCATTAATTTCTACGAAAGGCGCTAAAATTTTGCCCCACTTTAATAATCGCAAGGATCCTATTATAGACCCCGTCCCAGCAGTGTATTCCCACGCAATTTTTGTCAGAAATGGATTTTACTGTGGTTTATACCAGAATTTGCCTCAACGCCCATCCCTGCATTTCTTACCAACCCAAACTAGGTCCTCGCCCTCATTTTGCAGTCTTCTTGGCTGATCACTCCCTTCGTGCCTTTCTAAGTCGTCATAATCATCCCTTTTGCCTGTGCAACTTGTTTAACAAAGTAGAGTATCGTCTAGAGGATAATGGTGGAAGTTTTTTTTCTTTACTCTCGTGCAAAACATCACAAAGCATCGACTAACACTCCATTGCTGGAAGAAAAAATTGTTGAACTTAATGATGGCCAGTAGTGCGATATTATATCCAAGAAATAGGTGACCGTATTTAATCTGTTTAAAAGTATAGTAAATTGCTTTGCCGGGGCGCTCTGACTCTGTCTCTTTCGAGTGTAAGTGGAAGGGTTCGAACTCGAGCACTCTTTTAACTCATTTGTATAATGATGGCATCTCTCTGTGCTTGATTCATTTTGTTCTTGGGCATAAACTCATTTGTATAATGATGGCATCTCTCTGTGCTTGATTCATTTTGTTCTTGGCAGTATGCCCGCATGCGAGTTCTCTTTAACTCATTTGCATAATGATGGCATCTCTCTGTGCCTGATTCATTTTGTTCTTGGCAGTATGCCCGCATGCTGCTGTTGTGAGATCCGCACAAAACGAGTCAATTTGTTTGAGCGTCTTCTTTTTTCCTCTTATCCCTGTTTCAAGTTTCCCTCTTATCCCAGTCCTCAGATCTAGTTTCGATTTCATCGGAGCAGTCGGCAGATCCAGGCATTCTACGGATGGCTAAATTGGCAGGGCCCATCACCTCATTAAATATATGGACTTTCCCTAGTTGTAGAGTATTATAATAACCCCACCGACGCCGTAGTAGATGGAAAATCACCGCCAACCTTCTTGCGTTTATTTCCAACTGCCGCTAACTTGCCGAAGAGATCGTGTAGTACTATTTCCGTATTCGTGTCTTTGATTCTCGATTTCTCATTCTTCACATGCTACTCTTTTTTGACTTTAGACAGCAGTCCTCGAACAGTTAAGAAGAGCCCTTAAAATACTATTGAAACAAAGCTTTCTCCACATTGTCACGTCGAATCTTTGTTAACGTCTGTTAATAATCAACCACAGCATTCACCAAGTAATGATTGTGTTTCTTGAAAGCAAGTGAGCATCCTAATAATTTAAATTTAGCAGTAATTTTTTTGCTATGTGATTTGGTAAGAATAACCCCCAAAAAAAAAAATTTTTTTTTTTGGTTACAACTCCTCCCAGGAGCATACGCAATAACACAGAGAGGAGGAAATTGGGATTCTTCTCATGCGGGACAGGAAATCCTCTTGATGATTGCTGGCGCTGTGACCCAAACTGGCAACGCCACCGCAAACGCCTGGCCGATTGTGCCATTGGATTTGGGCGCAATGCCATTGGCGGTCGTGATGGCAGGTTCTATATAGTCACGGACCCTGGTGATGATGACCCTGTTAACCCCCAGCCTGGAACACTTCGTCATGCCGTAATTCAGGACAGGCCTCTCTGGATTGTGTTCAAACGGGACATGGTGATCACCCTAAAGCAAGAGCTTATTATGAACAGCTTTAAGACAATTGATGGCCGGGGTGTTAATGTTCACATTGCAAACGGGGCTTGCATAACCATCCAATTCATCACCAATGTCATCATTCACGGCCTCCACATACATGACTGCAAACAAACTGGTAATGCCATGGTTCGAAGCTCCCCAAGTCACTATGGCTGGAGGACAATGGCTGATGGTGATGGCATTTCCATATTTGGTTCGAGCCACATTTGGATTGATCATAATTCTCTTTCCAACTGTGCTGATGGCCTCATTGATGCCATCATGGGCTCTACTGCAATTACCATCTCTAATAACTACTTCACTCACCATAATGAGGTCAATTTTCCCCTGACTGAGCACTTGCTTTCTTGAATTGACGGTGGAGCTTCCTATTTTACCGCATACCTAACCATCTGGAATGCTATTCTTATCGCAGGTTATGTTATTGGGCCACAGCGACGGCTACGTTAGGGATAAGAATATGCAGGTCACCATTGCCTACAACCATTTTGGGGAGGGGCTGATACAGAGGATGCCAAGGTTATACACACTCCATTTTGTCTTGTGATCTCTGCGTTACAAGGCTTTCTGTTTACTGGACTTCCGCTAATTAACGTGCAGGTGTAGGCATGGATATTTCCATGTGGTAAATAATGACTACACTCATTGGAAGATGTATGCGATTGGTGGCAGTGCTGAGCCAACCATTAACAGCCAGGGGAACAGATATCTGGCCCCTGCCAACCCCTTTGCTAAAGAGGTTCGATTGTCAAAAGTGGAATTTTCTTGATTATTTTACAGAATTAGTTGTCGACTTTAAATTATTGAATTCTAGCTGACTGGTTTCTGCAGGTGACAAAGAGAGTGTTGACAAATGAAGGGGTTTGGCAGCACTGGAACTGGAGGTCTGATGGGGACCTAATGCTGAACGGAGCCTACTTCACTTCATCTGGCCTTGGAGCTTCGGCCGGCTATGCCAGAGCCTCCAGCTTAGCAGCCAAGTCCTCTTCATTAGTGGGATCCCTTACCTCTGGTGCTGGGGTCCTTTCTTGCCGCAGAGGGCACCAATGCTAATCGGATCAAAAGTACACTTGCTGAAAGAGTATACAGCAGTGATTATAAAGTTGAACATGTATCCAATTTTATCATTCCGTAAGAGCTACTAAACTGAAGCCTACCCAATTTTCCTACTCCATCCCTTTTCCAGAATCTTTTCCTCAATTCTGTCCCTATTGGTATCTTATCTCTCGCGTACATCTTTTTTCACGGCAAACGAAGTCAACCCATCTCAATCATCTCTAAGTCCCGGTTCCACCTATTGTTCAACCTCGGCCTGCTTCAGTTTCAAACTTTGAAACTTTGAGGGGCGCAGAAGCCGATGTTCCTTGCTCTATCCCTGCATCTCTCATTCCTCTTCCCATGCAAACAATCATTTTTCTTCTCTTTCATTTAAATTTTTAGAGTCCATTAATTTGACCTCCCTTTCTTCTGCATGCGAGGGGAAGAATCTCCTTCCTATATGCCTCAAAATTGCTTATACAGAGTTTTAGAGATTGGAGACAAGAAAAAAGAAAGAAGAAACTCAATTCTAGAACGATGTAATTATGGTTTGGACTACGTAGAAAATTGCAACTCTGTAAATTCTCGCTCATGTTACTTAAATGCAATAAAATCGGATAGGGCGACGCTATGCCTATATCATTACTCCATTTTCTCTGGCAATTGCTGCGACCGTATTAGATTTCCTGAGTTTATGCTTATAACTTGACGATATTGATTCCTCACCGCAGGGCAGTGGTGCAGGGAGGCATGACATCCCAAGCCCATTAAACATGCCCGCTGTTTACCAATAGTTTCTTTCAAGGCTCGCTCCACATCTATTGGTCATGTGAGGCGAGTATTTACCTTGTGCATAAACCTTCTTGTAAGGTGACTGACTTGAAACCAACTCAACAATGCTCAACTGCATTCCAAGATTTCCTTATTTTTTTTAATTGGGAGACCCCATTTTGAGATTAAATTAAATAACACTAGTCTGAATCCAACCAATTTGTCAAAATTCATGATCCTTTTCTTATTAATTTTGCAATCATTACAATTAATGACCACAGTTTAATAACAGGAGGGGATTCCGGCCAAGATGATTATATTACTTGTTTCCTTTTTAGGTGGTTCTAGTGCTGTTCAAAGCTTAGCTACCACAGGACGTGATGCAATAGTTATAGGAAGTATCACCAAAGAAATGAAGCGGATTGAAATGATTATCAACTTATGCTCCTTGGGAGACAGATGTGAAAACGCAAAAATGAAATTCACAATCAATGGAAAAGGAAATCAAAATGGAGTACCGCTTTCACTCCTAGTTTCAGCTGGGCTGTATAAAGCAGACCTATTCCTTGGTCTGTTCTCCTCCAACTGCCTTACAACCTCATCCATGGCAGGCCTTACAGAAGCTACAGGAGCGCAACAACCCATTGCAAGCTTTAATGCCTGAACTAACCCTTCTTCCATCGGACTCCTTGTGCCCTTCAATAGCTCTACATCAAAAACTTCCATCGTTGTTTCTTCAAGAACTGCTACTTTAACTAGTGAAGGCAAATCAACAAAATCCCCATTTCTGCCACCCTTTCCTGGCTTTCTCCCAAGCAAAATCTCCAATAACAGTATCCCAAATGCATAAACATCAGTTCTAGAATTGCATTTCTTCATCTTTTGGAGTTCTGGTGCCTTGTAACCATCAACCTTTGCAAGTCCCACTATCTCATCAGCGACAGCAGGGACCATTATTTTGTCAAGTCCAAACTCAGTAAGCCTAGCCACAAAGAAGTCATCTACAAGTACATTTTTGGATCTCACATTGCCATGAGTAATTGGTGTTTCAAGGCTGTGAAGATAAGCCAGACCTCTGGCTATGCCCAAAGCAATTTTGTGTCGCCTAGCCCAATTCAACACTGGTTTCCCCACCCTTGATTCTGCATGCCAGCAAGATGCATGATAATGAATGTTTCCAATTAAATTTCTAGCCATTTCGAAAACAGAATATAGCAACTCCTAGAAGCATCGGAATCAAGAAATTATGCATTTTATATGTGGTCAAGATGAAAGATACTCATCTATTCTAAACATTACCAGCCTCCTTAACTCGTCAAAAGATCAAGGGAGATTAAACACTTTATCAATCATAAAATAAAATTCTCTCTCTCAATGTGGAACTTCAAAACCCTAGTTGGATTCGCATTGTAAATTGATGGAAGTCATTTCGAAGACCCTAAAGTTATCCTACACCATTAACACAATATGTGCAGAAGGGTGAACTGAAACTGGCTTGCTTCCTCTATATTCTTCTGGCCTTTTTTTTCACTCTTTATTATTGGAAGAGAAGCAGAAAGGAGTTGGCAGTATGCCGAGTTAATTCTGAGATCAGTAGGCCAAAGGTGGCTAGAAGGCTGGAAACTATCAAAATTATTGGAGTCAACCATAACATACATAATGCAGTGCTTGATATTTTTTTTTCACATTCCATTAGTCTGTCACATAAATTGTATGCTATTTGCTGGTAATGTCTGTCTAATGACATATTGAATGCTTGCATTGAATGGCCTTTTGAAAAGGTATAGATGTCAATATATGCAACTATAATTCAAGCAGTATCTGGTTTACTCTATGTTACTTGTCATGAACTGAGATTTTAGTGCGTCATACGAGCAACCACTTGTATCACATTAAAAAAATCCTACAAGGTCAGCTTAATTTTGTAGTATTATTTGATACTAATATCCACAAATAGACAATGAAGAAAAACAGTAAATTCAGTTGATAAAGAAAAGAAAAGGAGTATGGGCTTACCATGCAAGAGGTCATGGAGGGTTTTGTTAGGTAGATAGTCATATATGAGTAGCTTTTCCCCTCTTTTCCCCTGATAGAAAGCTCGCAACGGAATCAAATTCTCATGTCGAACTTTGCCAAACTGCCTTATCACTGGCAAACAAGAACCCCTATCCTTACAACTACCTTCTCTCAACAACCTCAACGCAATTGTTCCTCCATCAGCAAGCTTTGCCTTATATACAGTTCCATAACTAGTCTTTTCCATAACTTGTCCTGTCGCATTCAATACATCTTCCAATGTCAAATGCTCGCCACCCTGAAACAAAATCAGCTTGCCCTCACCACCACCGCCGCCGCCGCCACCACTTTCTTCATCCTCTCCTTCCTCCATTTCCTCCTCTTCTTCGTCCACATTCTTCCTCCTCTTTCCCTGCAAATATCCAATCAAAATTGACACCAAGACTACTGCTCCAGTCATCATGCCAATGACAATACCAGCAATTGCCCCTGAACTCAATCCAGAGCTTCCACTACAAGCCCTCAAAGATGGCCCACAGAGTCCAGGATTACCCTCGAAAACCTCAGCCCCGAACTTCACGTTTCCCAAATTTGGCAGCATCCCACTAAAGTTATTAAACGAAAGATTCAATTTTTCCAAATGTAGTCCGGTTAAACTCACAGGAATAGGCCCAGAAAGCATGTTACTAGCAAGATCAAGTTGTTTAAGTTCATTAAACCTAGTTACAAATTCAGGAAAATTTCCAGAAAACATGTTGTGCCCCAAATCAAGGGACTCTAGGTTCTTGCAAGTAGCACCGGGCAATGCAGGCTCAGGAAGAGTCCCAGATAAAGAATTACCGTGAAGCCGAAGCGAAACCAGCCTATCACACAAATTCCAAATTGAAGTTGGAAGTGACCCGTTGAGCAAATTGTTCCCCAAATCAACTTCAGACAGAGCAGAGCTGTATCCAAGCTCAAGAGGGATGGTTCCAGATAGCCCATTCACCCCAAGATAGAGACTTTGCAGAGTTGTGAGCTCACCCAGCTCTCTTGGAAGAGTTCCAGTTAGATTAGCAGATGGGAGCTGCAGAGAAAGCAGGTGCAAAGAGGAGTCGTTATAAAGCGAAAGGCTTGTCCATTGTGGCGAAGACAGGTCAGTGCAGGCCAAAGAAGTCCCATTTGCGAAGACCCATTTGAGGCCTCTCCATTGACAGAGTGGAATTGACGTATTCCACGAAGAAAGCAGCAAGTTCTCAGAGCTGCCCTGTAATACAGGTTTGATCTTCAGCAAAACCAGCTCAACATCTGAGGATGCAGATGAAGAAATAGGCAAATTATGGCTGATAACGAGGGTGATTAACAGGTAGATAAGCTTCAGAAACTCCATAAATGAATGGATTTGGAGTGGGAGAAAAAGCACGGAGTACTAAGGAAGGAGAAAGAAAAAAGTGAAGGAAGTGCTTGGTAGTGGAGACTGGAGAGAGTTTCCTTTTCCTTTTTAGTAGTACACTACTATGTTCTTTTCTTGTTTGAGGTTTTCTTTTTGGTAAAGCTGACGGGGCTTTTGACTAAGGGCGAGACCTCTTGTCTATATTTTTTCGAGCGTACGATTTTGATTTTGATTATCCTAACTTTTAAATTTGGCCGTCCGATGTCTGAGCCGTTGGTCCTCAGGTGCTGATATTTCAGAGACGTTTAGTAATCGGACGGTTACTAAATAAAGTAAGACGCAGCATGACTTTTGTCGTGAATCGGCTGCACGCTCGCACACCTTTGGAATTGAGAAAATTTTTACTAGTAATTATCTGAGGTTAGGAAATGGTTTCTTTTTTAGATGGCAGGAGCTGGGGCCCGGGGTGAGCTGCTGGCCAACAGAGAGATTGCTTTATTTGTTATCTTTAGCCGTCCACGTGTATGACTGGTCATTCTGACTGAGGCCCGAGCCTGAGAGCAACCCTAGCCAGCCGGTGCTGGTGGAGATCTGTGGCCAACGCTGTCTGTTGTACTCGATAGTGTAGTATGCATCCAGTGATTGTGATTGATTTCTTCTGGGTTCTGGTACTGGGGCCCCGTGCTTGCGCTTGCGGATCCCATACTAAAAAGTTGAAACTTGATTCTACTACTACTACTACTACACAGGGAGCTTTAAACCTCTTTGGGAGCGGGGGGTTTTTTAAGTCTCTTTTGTTTGGATAGGATATTATTTGAAATATTATTTGAAATAATTATTATAGTACTTTTTATAATATGATATATGTGAGATAAAAAAATAATTAAAAATATTAAAAAATATATTTATGATGCAAACGAAATATTATTTAAAATAATTTACTATCCAAACAAATTTATCTATAGTATCCTGTATTATCCTAATTTAAAGGGAATATCTAACTGGGTTAAGCATTAAATCCCTTGACCCTTATTTTATCTAGAATTTTTTGAAAATTGCATTAGTAGGTGTAAAGACACTTGTCTAATTTAGTGACGGTTCAATTCCCTTCGAACTTCTCGTTGACCACCTTAGATTCATCCATTTCCCTTAAATATAGAGTAGGAATAGGTGTAGAATAAAATTTATCGTATCAAAAAAAAAAATTACTACTACTATAGTACTACTTTACGTATTTCATTTTCAATTTTTTTTAACGATTTGCTAGAGACTTAGACGGTGTTTACACTACGAGTTTAATAAATATTAGAATTTTGCTAAGAATAGGTTTTGATGCAAAAGATATACTGTAGTAATTAAATGTTATACTATTCAAAATATTACTTAGATTAATTATTATAATGCTTTTGGGAGATGTGAAGTAATTCGGATAAAAATGTGGTTGAAATATAAAAAGATAGTAATTGAAAAACGCATCTACGATGCAAGAGAAGTAATATTTGAAAAATAAAAAAGTCTTAGAAAATTTTGGATTGTCTTTTTTTTTAAAAAAAAAAGTTGTATTACAACTATCAAATTGCTACAGTATAAGTTTTTTTTCCACAAAAATTGCAAGAAATAGCAATCCAAATGGTCTCTATGTATCCGAATGCATTGATTACCCTTTTTTTAAAAAAAAAAAAACCATTTTGTTGTTTTCTTTCTGGTAAACGGCAGATGAAGTCATTTGAAAGCACTCAATGCACTAGCCAAAATGAGCTAAATGAAGAAATTATGGAGTTTCAATGCTTCATGGTTCAAAAATTAGCTACTTGTGACTTTCTGTTTACCTTTATTTAATTGAAAATTTTCTCCATTGAGGCAGTCGTGGGTTTCTTGATTATTATAGTACCCACTACCAAGCATAAATCTTGCCGTCGCGTGCTATATCAACCATTGTTTCGATTTCAATTATATGACAAAGCTTCCTAGACTGCCTTCTTTCGAATGATCACCCAAATCATATCAGATTTGCTTGGCACTAAATAGCACACAGATTAAATAATTAATCCCTCCCGACCCCAAGTTCAAACATCATTCAACTCATCCAATTTCAGCAAACCGGGTAGAACATGGTAAAACGAATCCGCATCTTACCTCCTTTTGCTTCTAATTTTTGCTTGTTTATGCTTCATACCCGTGTTAATAGCGGGTTTCCAACCTTTTGATTTACGGACCGGCGTAAAATGGTGCTAGGTTCAACAGCATTGGTACTTGTCTGGCTGTTTAGGTAACCAATTATGCCGAGTGTGAAATTCTAATGATTGATAACCTCATTTTGTGTCCCCCATCTCGTTGTTTGGCATGGATGCAACACATTGATGATGCTAACGATTGTACCTAACAACATTAGCATTATTGTTTACTCACCTTTTTCCCCAGAAAAATTATTATTTACACGCTTTTAATTGCTCGACACTTGGAAAAAGTGTGTTACCAATAGTTGTACTTACTTTGCACTACCAACAAAAAGGGAATCGCCCGAGACCTTGCTTGGAGTTGCGGTGCTTTTAATAGAAAAATATTTTTATGTGCTAAAAGTACTTTTAAAATATTTGATGAACATCGTCCCATTAAATTATAATTAAAGTTTTTGGTATTAAAAATATTTTTAACAAAAACTCAAATTCGGCGCTTTTACATTATTAGTTTTTGTGATTTAAAAAATAAAATATTAAATTTAATTATTTTATTCTATATTATAAATTAAATAAAGAGATAAATACATTTAACAAATTTTAAATTACACATCATCCAATACAATCAGTACATGTTAAATAATTTGTTTGTTTGGATTGTAGATTTTTGCAAAAATTTATTTATTTGTATCATCAACACATTTTCTAACCATCTTTTTATTTCATATACATCGCATCAAAAAAATATTATAATATTTTTTTTTTCAAAA